>NC_025998.2:92510629-92791863 GCF_000442705.2 Elaeis guineensis | reverse complement strand
ACCATGTTAGGGACAGGAGGAGAACCTCACCCTAACATGAGCAAAGTCGAAGGCCTGGTTCCTCTTAGATCGGATGGGGGGAGAGGCCAAACAGCGCCCACATAACGCCCCCACAGTCATGTTAGGGACAGGAGGAGAACCCCACCCTAACACGAGCAAAGTCGAAGGCTCGATTCCTCTTAGACCGAATGGGGGGAGAGGCCAAACAGCACCCACATGTGCCCCCACAGCCTTGTTAGGGACAGGAGGAGAACCTCGCCCTAACATGAGCAAAGTCAAAGGCCCGGTTCCTCTTAGACCGGATGGGGGAGAGGCCAAACAGCACCCACATGTGCCCCCACAGCCTTGTTAGGGATAGGAGGAGAACCTCACCCTAACATGAGCAAAGTAAAAGGTCCGATTCTTTTAGACCGGATGGGGAGAGAGCCCTTGCAATGACCCTTATGTGCCCCCACAGCCCCGTTGAAAACAGGATGAGAACCTCATCCTAACCTGAGCTGAGATCGACTACGTCAAGAATGAAAGGGGAACCTTGTCCTGACGATGATAAAAACTCGACCACCCAATAAAATTGGATAAAAAAAAAGTCCCCTCAATGGCACCTCTACACTTCCACGCGACCCTCCAAAAAGCAAGGGGAGGACCCTCACTCGAAGAGAGGAGGAAGATCAAAAAGAAAAGCGATGAATTACGTTGGCGACAGACGAAAAATAACCCACACCAAAGACCTAAGGAACCTCGTCCCGACAAAGACGAGAAGTTCCTACCAAATATCCCCAGCCTCTAAGAAGGCTCTCGACACAGGTCAAGAAAACAGCAACACCTTCGAGGTAATGCGGAGTTTGGACCACCAAGCTCGAGCCTACGGCCATGGACGACAAGAAAAGTAGGTCAGCATAGCGACGACTGGACACCTCCAAACGACGTCAACATCGGACAAGTCAAAAGACAAAAGAAGTTCGGCGGGCGACAATTCAATACAATATGTGGATGAGGTAACACGAAATCCTCTTTTCATTCCATTTGCGAAATATACACCACGAAGCCAAGAAGGCCAAAGGAAGAAAAGTAAAATGACAAGAGCAAGACAAAACAACAAAAGAGAAAATGTATGCATGGAAAGACGGAAGGCCAAAAAGAGCCCTAGGGAAGCTCTGCTCCTTCCGACCTCGAATTATCTGCATCACCCCTTATCCAGGACTACCTCAGATTTTCAACTTCTTCTTCTAGCTCTCTCTTTTTCAGCAGCGCATCCTGGAGCGCCCGACGGAGTCACTGGCTCTCATTCTCCGCCTCTCGACGCTTCTTTCTCAGGACCTCAGATTCTGCCTCCGCATCCTTGACGGCCTGCTGCTCACATGCCAGCTGGATCTTCAATTGCTGCAGCTTAGCCATCCTCTCCCCAAGGGTGACAGAAAGCCCTTCTGCAGTTCTTCTTAGGGATTGGAGTTCATTGGAATCTCAAGAGGAAGCGAGCTGAGCCCTGTCAGCCAGCTGCCCTTGAAGACGGGCGACTTCGTCGGTCGCCACCCTGAGTCTCCCTTTATATTCATCCACCTGCCTGCGCCAGTCGGCCCGATGCACGTCGTAGCTCACCTCGACATCCTGAAGCTGCTACTGAAGGTCGGAGACCTTCTTCGACCACTCCCGATCGCCGTCAGCCCGAGCCAAGAGCCGGGATGAACTTTCCTCCAGCTGGCCAATTCTCTCCTGCGCAGTTGACAGTTCCACCCTGAGAGAACTGATCTTGGCAGCTTGAGCCCAAATTCGATCACTGGCGCTCTTCTTGTGTTCCTCAAGCTCCTTTGTGAAGTTCGCCTTCCTCCAGCTGTAGTCCATGATCCCCTTCACATGGAGATTCCGAAAGCGGGTGGCCTCCGAGGTGGCTTCAGAGTAACCCTCCCTCAACCTGCGAAGCTCGCCTTTCATCTTCTTCGACCTTTTTGTCAAATGAAGAACTTCCTTCTTCAGCCGCTGGATTGTGGACTTCAACGAAATCCCCAGAGGCAGGAGAAGCGCTTCGGCAGGACACTGCCATCGGGAGATAAAAGCGTCAAGACGCATCTCATTGCAAAAAGAAAAACTAAAAAGGGGAAGAAAGAAAGGAGAAGCCATCCACAATGAGAAATTCAACTTTATTGATTGAATATTTCTTAAAGATAAAAAGAAAAAAAAAATTACAGTAAAAGAAAAATACAAGGTCGGAGGTCTCAGACCTTTGCGGTAGGAGTTGGGGAGCTCGATGTCCCTGGAAGGCGGGCCACGGTGGCAGTAGCGGCAGGAGAGGGACCAGCCTCATCTTCAGACTCCTCACCCAAGAAGCTAAGGTCGAGCTCAGGAAATTTCCTGGCCACCTTCTCCTGGCAGAGCTCGAACCCCTTGATGAACGCTTTCTAGTCGAATCGAACGTTCAGGTCCCTCATCTCTGCGGAGGTCTTGAACTCCTCTACTGCAAGAACCCTGGCCTCCGAGACCAGGACCGAAATCTGCTCCGCCAAATTGGCGACCTCGGCCTCCGCCTTTCTCACCGTCTCCTCTAAGGTCTGCTTCTCTTCCTCCCGGGCCTGTTTTTCCTTCTCCAAAGCCTCTTGGAGGGTAACTACTTTGGCGGCCTTTTCTTTGAGATGAGCGACTTCAGCTCGGTGATGCTCCTCCGCCTGGATGACATCCCTCCTCGCCCGGTTCGTCACCTCGATGTTAGCAAGGAGCTGATGCCCAATCTACAAGGGCGGCTAGGGGGTCAGAACAAGGGTCAAAAAGCCAATTAAATGAAGATTTGTTTACCTCGAGAAAGGATCCTAGGGAGTCCCAAACCCTCTGTTCAGGATCGGCGCAGTCAATCCTCTCGACGACTTCAGGCAGAATGCAGCCGTCGATCAACTGCTTAATCAGGTCCCTATCGTTGAAGGGATTCTCCGGCTCTTCTTCGAAACCAAGGGACTCTTCAACGGTGGCTCGGTGGCTACTCCCCCTGCGGGCCACTGACTTCCTTCTCATCCCCCTCTCGACTCTGGGCACCTCCATGGGATGGACCCCCGAAATGGGAGCCCCAGTGGGCGGACTCCTGGAGGAGGCTCGGGGGGTCGGTGGTTCGGCGTCCGAAGGAACGTCGATCGCGGGAGCCGCCTGGACAGGCACGGTCGAGCTCGTCTCCTCCACTCTGGCCTTTTTTGCTGATCCGGAGGCCGCGACACCTTTTCTCTTATGGGCCTTGAGGCCCCTGGCGAGCATCCGTGTCGCTTTGGCGTCCATTCCTGAAAAAAAAAAATCAAAAATTAGTAATGGGATAAAAAGGAAGAAGTGACATGCAAAAAAAAAAAAGGGGGGGGGGAAAGGAAAGAGAAAAGAGGAGGACGGAAGAAAAGAAGAGAAGAGAAAAGATGGAATACTCGCAAGATCCTGGGGGCTCAAGCCAATGTTGAACAAAAATTGCTCCCTCAGAAGGTTGGGAAGGGAAGGAGCGGAATAGTCAAGAAGCTTTCGGGCGGTCTGAAGGTTGTTCTCCCCCAGGCTAGGAGCCCGGCAGACAGAATCCCTCAGAGAGCCCCAAGGGGGCAGGCCCATCCTCAAGGTCGGGCAGTGGAGGAAGAGGTATTTTTCCTTCCAGTTGTGGATTGAAGAGGGAGCACCTTTCAGCAACCCCTTCTTGCCAAACTGGGGGGAGAAATACCACCAGTCCTTCACCGAAGGGTGACGCTTGAAAGTGTAGAAATGCCTAAACAAAGAAAGAGATGGCTGAACTTCGACTACGTGGCAAAGGAAAAGAAACCCTATCAAAAATCTAAAGGAATTCGGAGCAACTAAAGCTAAAGAGATATCTAAGAAGTGGAAAAGGACAACAACAAAGGGCGAAAGTGGAAGACAGAGTCCGGCACAGAACGTCTCCTGATACAGGCAAAAACGATCGGGTGGAGGAGTGCTAGCCCGGTCAGAGGGGTCAGAAAGCTCCAGATCGTACTCCGAAGGAACTCCGTACTGAACCCTTATCAGTAAAAGTTCATCCGAAGTCAGGGAGCAGGGAATGGCACTCGACGCAAAGATCGGACGAAGCCCGATCCCAGAAGTGGGTTCGTCTACAGAGTGGGGCTCCTGGAGGGCCGAGGTGGAGGAACTCTCGGAACCGCTAGAAACAGAGGCGCCAGAAGATATTTCGAATGATTTCAAACAAAGACCCTAAAGATCCCGGAGAAATCAGGCGGGACAGGGGGCGAGGGGTTATGGGAGATCAAATCAGAGGAATGCGACAGAAAAAAATGGAGGAGAAAAGGCCCCTAAATGGCAAGAAGAAAAACGAAGGTTCTGGGACTAACCTAGACCGCCCTGAAGGATGCAGAGGGGCGAGGACAGGGACGACTCGAAAGATGCCTAGGGCCAAAGAAGACGCCAAGGAGGGTCAGGCTCTCGAAGGAAAGGCGGATACTGATAGAACTTTCAGACGGAAAGGCGGGTTTAAATAGACCCTGGGATCCGGTGCCATAATGATCGCGAATCCCCCAGGCCGACCCGCGCTCGACACGTGTCCCACTCACCTCGACAGGCAGCTAAAAGTGGCTAACAGCTGACGGAGCCATTACTGCACCGTACCTGGGCTAATGTACCAGTGGGAATTCTGAAGGGTCCCTTCGAATCACCCCGATTCGAAAAGACTCCAGCACGCGCGCATTTAATGCCAAAATATCTGGGGGCGATCGTACATGGGATTCAAGGGGATAACTTCGGCTACAAAAATTTCTCTGTACTTCCTTCATTCGAAATTCAAACTCAGAAGTAGGGGGACTGGTGTTGGGTATAAAATACCCCCTAGCCGAAGTTTGTGATGGGAATGACCCTTCGGGGATCCAACTGACTTTCGACCTCTGGCAACATCTCTTCAAACCTCTCGGGCGACCGAGCCTCCACCACACTCTCAAGTTTTGCCGATGGGCAGGACCCCACCAGCGTCGATCGGATTCTTCGTGATGTTCGGACTCCTACGGGAGCCGGACCTCACCCACGACTTCACTTGCAGACTCTGCCCGGGCTCCTACGGGAGCCAGACTCCGCCCATGACTCCAACTGCGGGTAAACCTCGTCCGGACTCCTACGGGAGCCGGACTCCGTCCCGACTCCAACTGCAGGTAAATCTCGTCCGGACTCCTATGGGAGCTGGACTCTGTCCTGACTCTAATTGCAGGTAAACTTCGTCCGGACTCCTACGGGAGCCGGACCTCGCCCACGACTTCACCTGCAAACTTCGTCCGGACTCCTATGGGAGCCGGACCTCGCCAGCGACTTCACCTGCAGACTCCGCCCAGGCTCCTACGGGAGCTGGACTCCGCCCACGACTCCAACTGTAGGTAAATCTCATCCAGACTCCTATGGGAGCTGGACTCTGTCCTGACTCTAATTGCAGGTAAACTTCATCCGGACTCCGACGGGAGCCGGACCTCGCCCACGACTTCACCTGCAAACTTCATCCAGACTCCTATGAGAGCCGGACCTCGCCCACGACTTCACCTGCAGACTCTACCCGGGCTCCTACGGGAGCCGGACTCCACCCACGACTCCAACTGCAGGTAAATCTCGTTCGGACTCCTACAGGAGCTGGACTCTGTCCTGACTCTAATTGCAGGTAAACTTCGTCCGGACTCCTACGGAAGCCGGACCTCGCCCACGACTTCACCTGCAAACTTCGTCCGGACCCCTACAGGAGCCGGACCTCGCCCGCAACTTCACCTGCAGACTCCGCCCGGGCTCCTATGGGAGTCGGACTCCGCCCATGACTCCAACTGCAGGTAAATCTCATCCGGATTCCTACGGGAGCTGGACTCCATTTTGACTCTAATTGCAGGTAAACTTCATCTGGGAGCCGGACCTTGCCTGTGACTTCACCTGCGGACTCCGCCCGGGCTCCTACGGGAGCCGGACTCCACCCACAACTCTGGTACCTCATCCGGACTCCTACGGGAGCTGGACTCCATCCTGACTCTAATTGCAAGTAGACCTCGTCCGGACCCCTAAGGGAGTCGGACCTCACCCGCGACTTCACCTGCAGATTCTGCCCGGGCTCCTATGGGAGCCGAACTCCACCCATGACTCCAGCTGCAGGTATACTTCGTCCGGACTCCTACGGGAGTCAGACTTCATCCCTGACCTTGATTACAGGTGGGCTTCGACTCGACTCCTACGGGAGCCAGATCACGTCTCCGACCCCAGCTACAGGCAGACTTAGCCCGAACTCCTACGGAAGCCGGACTTCATCCCCAACCTCAACTGCTGGAAAGCCTCACCTGGACTCCCATGGGAGTCGGGCTCCATCCCCAGCTCTGACTACGGGAAGACTCCGTTCGGACTCCTACGGGAGCCAGACTTCGCACCTGACTTAAATTGCAGGAAGACTCAACCCGGACTCCTACGGGAATCGGGTCTCGTCCCCAACTCCAGTTGCAAGAAGACTTCATCCAGACTCCTACGGGAGCCGGACTCTGAGCTCCTCTCAGATGGGTGGCTAGCCACCTCTCCCTGGACTTCGGCCGACAGGCCTGGGCCCACTGGTAGGCCGCAGCAACAGCCACGACCCTGCTCCACCTCCTGCAACAGATTCCGTGCGGCTCCATCACTCCCTGACAGATCACCATAATGACCATGATTCTGCTCCACTCCCTGTGATGGATACCGCACGATTCCTCCCATCTCCTAGCAAGTCGCGACAATGGACGCCGTTCCACTACCCGCAACAGACTCCACGTGGCACGTCCCGACGGTGGCCACGATCCCACTCCACTACTCTTCGCAACAAACTCTGCCTGACTCTGGGCAGCCCACTGCCAGACGGTTATGGATATCGCTATCAGTCTGCTGCCCCCTTTTCGCCTATAAAAGGGGGCCCCAGATACGTTATTCTCTAAGCTCTCCTTACCTAGAAACTCTGCTAAAATTTTCATTCGAGCACTCCATTCTTGTTGAGGCAGAGAACTGACTTGAGCGTCGGAGGGTCTTGCCGGAGCAACCCCACCTCCGGTTTAGACTTCTTTTGCAGGTCCCGACGGCGACCGCGACCCCCACAACTCCAGCTTCTCTGGCGCAGGCAGATTTTTGCACCAACAGGTTTAATTTTATTTGGTAGTGAGACATACCATGATCTCTATTATAGGTATCATTGAAACTCCTTTCAGTGGGTTGGATCGGAATAGTTCTGCTTTTACTCGATAAGGATTATTGATCCAAAATGATCCTATTAAGCTCTCACAATCCATCAGTGACATTTAGCAATATATAGTGACAACCCAATAGAATCGATATAGAACCTCTAGATGTAGTTAATGTATGATATAGTCCCTCTATCGTGAGTTCCAACTAGATGGTAGGTCATGGATAAATCGTCAAACCTCATCATCAGTCATATGATAGATCCGATCAGCTTAAGTCGAATAGTGATTCCAAATAAAAGTTTTTTTTTATCAATCATATTGCTATGACCATAGACTTATAGACTCAGCTTTTCAAATCTTATAGGACTACTCCTCTCTATCAAGATCGATAGATCCTATCTAGATGCACACCTTGCTCACACAGTTTAATCAATTGAAGTCAATATCCACTATAAAAACTGTTAATCAAATCAATACTTATGTGTAGTCAAACTACAGTAGTCTTATTATGAGTAACTGTGACATCATAAGTCAAAAGATCAGTCACACAACTACAGTATTGAGATGATTACTAATGATTGGATAGAAATCTATGTGATCTCTCATATGGCCATGCTCAGTATTAGTTGTTCTCTAACAATTATCCATACTTACCACTCAATGTCTCTACACCGTAGATTAAAGCCTCATCTATCCCAAAGGAAGCGAATCGTGCGTCAGTTTATTAGGATTGATCACCATCCCCATGACTATCCTATGATCGAAAGTAATTTAAAAATTAATCATACTGTTGAAAATTATGTCTTAAAATCAATCATCAGTCTGTTGGCGGTTGAGCTTATTATTGTAATTGTATATAAATTATTGAATTAATAAATATTATTTGATTTTTTCATTACTGTGTACATCTTATTTTGAACTCCTATTATGTGATGAAGTCCTTAGAACTATTTGATTCGATATAGGAGGATATATCATTTAGTCCTTAAATCTTAAGTTTATGACCAAATGATATACTATTATTAGGACGATAGTGTTGGATTTGTATCCTAGAAGTTAATTGATGGCTGACACATTATGTAATTTTAGAATCTAAACTTGTACTTATAATCTTTTTATTATCAATAAAGGAATTTTTCATTCCAATCATGTTTATGTGTCTATGATTTATCCTAGAAATTAACAAAGATGATTTTGATATATTCTTAAAGAGTTAAGAATTTGAGATATACATTAATTAGTAGTTAATTTCTAAATACTTCCGATCAAAAGATCGTCACGGAGGAAGTGATCAATTCATTTGAGATCGATGCACCATTCACCTCCCTTATAGACAGATGAGTTCGGGTCTATGGTGTAGAGATACTGGGGTGAAGGTGCGGGTGGTTGTTAGAGAACAACTTGTATTGAGCATGACCAACACGAAAACCATATGGATATCTATTCACTCGTCAGTGGTCTTCTCGATGCTGTAATGGTGTGAGTGGTCCTTTGACCTGCAGTGCCATTGGCTATTCGTAGTGAGGCTACTGGGTTTGACTGTACTTTCTTTTAGTTCCTAGCCATTCGGATCTTTGCTGTATATGTTGGCTTCAGTAGGTTTAGGTTCGCTGTTTGGAATAGTATGCACCTAGATAGAATTTATTGACTTTGATAGAAAAAGAGAAGTCCTATACGATTTGTGAAACTGAGTTCAGAAAGTCTTTGGCTAAAACAAGTATGAATACTAGAAAAGAATTTTCATAGAATTAAAAAATTAATTTGAGTCAAGCCAATCTAGCATATGACTGACGATGGGATCTAATGAGTTCTCCATGACCTTCGTCAACTCAGAACTCACGATAGAAGGACTGAATCATACGGTAACTATACCTAGGGGTTCATACTTTCATTCTACTGAATTATCACTACATACTGCTAGGTGTCACTAGTGGATTATGAAACTCATCGAGCATCATCTTGATGATCGATGATCCTTGAAGGGTAGAATTGAAAATATTTCAATCCATCGAAAAGAGTTTTGATGATATTGTGATGAAGATTACAATATATCTCACTACTAAATAGAAGGGAACCTATGGGGTCACACATTAAGGGATTTAATCTCAAATTTACTAATTAGGCTTGTGAAGTTCAATTGGGTTAGGATTTATTGAAATCCTATTAGATTTGTGAGAACCATGCTAGCATATAGTTAAACCTAATTCTTCTCGAAACTTTGATTTGATCAAATCCATGGCCTTGAACCTAACCTAAATTCAGTTAGATTTAATTGGGCTCTTAATTATAAGCCCAAGAGGATTTGATTAAGTCAATTAGTTGACATAATTATCCTAACATTATCTCTTCTTTATCTCCTAATTATCTCTAAGTGTGCATGTGGAATAGATGAAAGATTGGGTGGCACCTTCCTTCTCTTTTGGCAGGAATTGGGTGCCAAATCCTTGAGGGGCCCGTCCCCTTTTATGTGGCATGGTGTGGAGGAGAGAGAGGTGGGGCCACACCCCCTTATTATTTGGATAGAAACCCTATTATGGGGTGCCAATCCTATTGCGGGGCACCATGAGTTGGCACCCCAACTACCTGACATGTATTAGATGGGTGCCTCTTGTATCTACTTTAAGAGGTTGATCATATACCATTGATATCTAATTTTAATTAGAATAAATCAGATTAAAAAGATAGAGGATTCTTATGAGATAAAGATCTATCTTTTTAAGATAATTGGGTTCCTATTATGTGTCAGGATAGTGCCTATATAAAGGATATATCTTTAGGGTTTCAAGCTAATTATTTTTGGTGAAAAATCTCTCTCTCCCTTCTCCATGGCTCCTCTCCTCCCTCTCTTCTCTTCCATACCCAAGAGTTGGGCATCCCCTTTTTTCACATGCCAAGAGGTGCTGCTTTGTGTTCAAGAGTGAAGATCGAGGAGGAGAAGAAGAAGAAGAAGAAGACTGCTGATCAAGGAGTTGATCCCGTAGTCCAGATCAAGGTGTTGATCAAAGTGCTCAAGGTTAATATTCTTCTTGAGAAGAAGAATCTTCTACAAGAAGAAATTAGTTCAAGATTGATCACAGTAGATATCTGTAGAGGCCGAATACATGTGCGGCTCGAGCATCTATGAATCCATGATCATTGGAAGTGGTGAATATCTACCCGCACCAAGGTAATGAGATCTGATCTCATATTTGTTTCTAAACTCTAGATTGTATATATGTATTTTCTTTTGGGCTTGGGTAGGATTAGATTTATTCTTTTGCATGTGGGGTTAAAGGGTTTAATCTATTTTATTTTTCGCTGTGTTTTTCAAAAGTTTTGAAATCTACATATGCTGTCTATCTGATTTTCTAACAGATAGCTATATCAAGTATAGGTCATTGTATGCCATGTATGTTGGTTGTCCTCTTAACTAAAGAGTGTGGAGATACTGGCATGGCATGCAAGTGAGATGTATGAGTACATCTCACTGAACGTGACCAATTACTGAGCACTCTGCTGTCAAGAGTAGCTCACAAAAGATATGGGTATAAGTATCCCTCTGACCTGAGATCATCATGGTGACTTGCAAGCAACTCACTGTACTTTGATATCAGACTATCTGAATTTTTAATTCAATGATGAAAGATTTTTGAGTACAATCAAGTACTTGAGAAGTCAGTGTGTGAGTCAAGATGGAGTTGACCCCTCTAAATAAGTAGGAGTTAATGTATCAGTGTGTTTCAATTCAGTAAAACCTCAATCGAAGTAATTTATGTGATGGATTTTAAAAATTTAAATACAATGTGGATGACCATATCAAAATTGACAGTTAAATCCTAGGTCATCTTGAATATTTGGATCAAAGAGATGAATTATACAATAACCATATGCCAATAGGTTCTTAAATGATGCTTCGCAATCTTTCGACCTATCCAGATGTCGGATATCATTGCTAGATGGTCACTTTGATTGGTACAGAAAGATTATTTCTATACTATTAGTTTAGGTTTGAACTTATGGGATCATACTCAAAAGAAGTTTCTGACTGATCATATGGCTGATCCATGATTAAGAATCGTTCTAGGATAAAACAGTCAATTCGATTGATGATTAACCCTATGCAAAAGTTACAATAAATCAATTTATTAATTATTGATAAATTATAAAAGAATTGATTAGTAATTAGATTTCTAATTAGCTTAATTTGATTGAGCATTAAGGTTTGGATCAAATCTAATTAAATTGGATTCAATTTGGTTTGATCCGATTAGGTTATGAGATGACCTAATCGCTAAGGGTGTTCGATTCCTGATTTGATCAGGACTTAAGCTCGATTAATTTTTGATTTGATTAAGATTTAATCAAAGCTATTTTTTATCTAATAAGATTAAGTTTAGTGATCCAATTGGGTCTAATCTAACTTTGTTGGATTAAGAATTTAATTGGATGAGAAAATAATTCGAATTCAAATTCTTTGCACCTCCTTTCTCTATGCCCTCTTATTCTTCATGTGAAAAAATTTTTTTATAAAATATTTTCATGCCTAAAAACTTTTTCACATCCATATCTAATTTTTTTTGAATTAAAAATTAGTTGGTTTAAATTTGAGTTCAAATGGATTTGAATTTGAATGAAAACCTAGAGTTCAAATTGAGTTGGACTCTTCTCTTCACGCCATCACCTTTCTCTATCATAAAATATTTTTACATGAGATCTTTTGTACCATTCTAATGTTGGTCAACCTCTCTTTGAGTTTATAAAATGAGAATAAAATTTGGTTCAAAATTTAATTCAATTTAATTTGAATTGATGATAAAGATCAATCAATATTTGAAATTGAACCGAAACTACCTTTTTGCTATCCTTATCTTCCATGGGATGCCATTCTTAAGAAGGAATCAGTTTTGTGCAAGATTAGAAGTAATTTTTAGCATGAGAAACTTCAAAGTTGGGGTATAAAAAGTTGAGAGTGGGTTGGGCTTCCGTGCATGAGAAATAGAAGAAGTGATCTTCCTCTTAGGCGTGAGGTGTAGGGTCTACAGTTTCAACTCTAGATTTTGTGAGAAGAAAAATATAAGAGTGAGTCTTGTTCAATCTTTCACACCATTACCTTATTTTAAAGCTTCATCTTTTGATCCAAAGGAGTCCAGGAGATTCAAAGAAAGGAGCTTGGATCAATCATCTAGAGCCTCCGATGTGAGCTAGCACTCCCACGAAGGAAGATCCGATCAGGGCTTCATGTGGAGATCTGTAGAGATCGGACAATCTGTGTAACTTTTCGACATCAGTGAGAGCTTCATACCATACCTATCAGTAGTAAAGATTATCGACCCATGAAAGGGTGATGAGTTCTGAACTCAATCGATGTGATCTAAATGTTAGATCAGATTTAGGGCATCGATGTGATCAATGCTGTTTTTTATTTTATATCAAATTTTATATATAAATTTTTTATATCATAGATTCTTAATTGATAGTTTATATCTGATCTAAGATATATTTAGAAGATTAAAGTATTTAATCTTTTATTTTTCACTATAAAATTTTAAAAATACATGCTTTAAACTATCCATTTTCTCTTTAATTAGTATCAAAGCTCCATTCTTATGACATAATTTTTTTTGCATATAACATGATATTGTATATATTTAGATCTATAATTTAATTTAGATTAGATCTGATATATAATATTTAGATCTAAAATTAATTATAGATCTAATCGCATAAACTGATATAAGGTTATCCTACTGTAAGGTTTATCCCTTACAGTGCAAAGATTGTCCTAATTTGTATCGATCTTTATAAAATTTAATTTTAATTATTTAGATTAGATCTAAATAATTAATTTAAAATTTGAGTAGTCTAATAATCTGATTGGATAGATCCTCATAGCCATCCGGTCATAGGAGAAATCAGGGTTTCACAACTCTATTTGTCCATTCGATGAGATCTCCTATGGTGTGTAGGGGTGCTGCGCGATCTTTTTCATGATGATGAATAATGAAAAAAATTAAAATTTTATTTTAGATCTGAAATAATATATATTAGATCTAAAATTAATATTTTGATCATTAGATGATTGATTATAAAAATATTTTATAAAATTAAAAAATATTTTCAAACATCAAATCCGAACTCATGTCAATCCAAAACTTAATTGAGAATTAAACGATCTAGATTTGAGAATCAAAGATCTAAGACATTAATTTTATAATTCATGGGTTAATGGGTTAGCTCGAGTCAAGTCCATTTAACTGGATTAGACCTGAGGTTAGAAATCATTGATAATGGACCATGTTAGTAATTGATCAAATATAATTAAAAATTAATTCTGATTGGATCCATTTCTTCTTTTGATCAATTTCAATAGTTATAGTTGGGCAAGTTCATATCTTTGATTAGATCAATATGGACTTTGATCATAGCTCTGTGGTCGAATCAAAGTCTATAAGTTGATCAAATTAAAAATGACTAATCAGTTGATGTCTAAGGTAAGTATGGCAGCTTTGATCAGTGGTCATTAATTTGGAGCTATTTGCATAGATTGAATCTATATTGAGTTAATGACATATCCCTCTCACTGATCTTACTTACTTGATCAACATGGTGAATCATGTTTTGATTATATCACTTAATGATTGGGGTTGATCCATGCTAACTAAGAAATTAGTATGACTGATGTTGGGTATAAAATACCCCCCAGCTGAAGTTCGTGACAAGAGTGGCCCTTCGGGGGTTCTGCCGACTTCCGACCTGCGGCGACATCCCCCCGAACCTCTCTGGCGGTCGAGCCTCCGCAACACTCCCAAGTTTTGCCCCCACCAGCGTCGACCGGATTCTTCACGGCGGACGGCCTCCGTCCAAGCTTCCACGATGATCGACCACCTTCTAGACTCCATCCGGACTCCTACGGGAGCCAGACTTCATCCCCGACTTCAACTGCAGGCAGACTCCATCCGGACTCCTACGGGAGCCGGACTTCGTCCTCGACTTCAACTGTAGGTAGACTCCATCCGGACTCCTACGGGAGCCAGACTTCATCCTCGACTTCAACTGTAGGTAGACTCCATCCGGACTCCTACGGGAGCCGGACTTCATCCTCGACTTCAATTGCAGGCAGACTCCATTCGGACTCCTACGGGAGCTGGACTTCATCCTCGACTTCAACTGCAGGCAGATTCTATCCGGACTCCTACAGGAGCCGGACTTCATCCTCGACTTCAACTGCAGGCAGACTCTATCCGGACTCCTACGAGAGCCGGACTTCATCCCCGACTTCAACTGCAGGCAGACTCCATCCGGACTCCTACGGGAGCCGGACTTCATCCTCGACTTCAACTGCAGGCAGACTCCATCCGGACTCCTACGGGAGCCGGACTTCATCCCCAACTTCAACTGCAGGTAGACTCCATCCGGACTCCTACGGGAGCCGGATTCCGTCCCCGACGCCAAACACAGGTAGACTCCAGCCGGACTCCTACGGGAGCCGGATTTCATCCCCGACGCCAAATGCAGGCAGACTCTATCCAGACTCCTACGGGAGCCAGACTTCGTCCTCGACTTCAACTGCAGGTAGACTCCATCCGGACTCCTACGGGAGCCGGATTCCATCCCCGACGCCAGATGCAGGCAGACTCCATCCGGACTCCTACGGGAGCCGGACTTCATCCCTGACTTCAACTGCAGATAGACTCTATCCAGACTCCTACGGGAGCCGAACTTCATCCTAAACTCCTATTGCAGGTGGACCTCACCCCGAACTCCTACAAGGACCGGACTTCGAGCCCCTACTGCAAGCGACCCGCTCTGAGTTTCTGCTACAAACAATCTACTTCGAGCGGTCCGTGCTGGATTCCCACTGCAAGCCTTTGGCCGAGCTACCATCGAAGGCGGATTCCACGGATTCCTTCTGGATTTCTATAGCAGATAGGCCTTGGCTAAAACTTCTCGATAAATGATCCCCAACCGAGCTTCTACGGAGGATCAGACTCCGATCGAACTCTGGCCGACAGGCCTAGACCCCCTGGCAGACCGCAGTAAGGGCCACGATTCTGCTCCACCTCCTGCGATGGATTTCATGCAGCCCCATTACTCCCTGGCAAGCCGCAGTAACGGCCACGATTCTGCTCCACCTCCTGCAACGGATTCCGCACGGCTCCATCACTCCCTAGCAGGCCGCAGTAACGGCCACGATTCTGCTCCACCTCCTGCGATGGATTTTGCACGGCCCCATCACTCCCTGGCAGGCCGCAGTGATGGCCACGATTTGCTCCACCTCCTGCGACGGATTCTGCATGGCTCCACTACTCCCTGGCGAGTCACAACAACGGACGCCGCTCCACTATCTGCAACAGACTGCACGTGGCGAGCCATGGTAACAGCCACGACTCCATCCCACTATTCTTCATAATAAATCTCTCCTGGCCCCGTACGGCCCATGACCAGGCAGTTACGAATGTCGCCATCAATCTGTTGCCCCCTCTGCCTATAAAAGGGGGACCCCAGATACGTTATTCTCTAAGCTCTAATTTCTCTTCCAAAAACTCTGCTAAAATTTTCGTTCGAGCACTCTATTCTTGTTGAGGCAAAGAACTGACTTGAGCGTCGGAGGATCTTGTCGGAGCAACCCCAACTCCAGTTTAGACTTCTTTTGCAGGTCCCGGCGGTGACCGCGACTCCCTCAACTCCAGCTTCTCCGACGCAGGAGGATTTTTGCACCAACAGGATTGGCGCTAGAGGAAGGGCGCGTGTCTTCGCAGTACCCTTGTTCTTAAAGGAGCGCTCAATGGGACCGCCTCTGGTCATCTTCTCCGATGACCTCTCCTCCTTCCCCCACTAGATCTTCACCCGACGCCTCTCCGCAAAGCATCCACACGGTGATCCACGACCTCCACGACCATATCTCAGGCTCCGACTTCACCTCCAGTTTCCCAGGCTCCTCCTCCTCCGGCATCGGCCGCCGGCATGGAGCGGACAGACAATCGACCTCCGATGGATTTCGCCAACACCATCTCGGAAGAATCCCGACGGGGGGCGATCGGTGTATTGGCCGGACCTCCCAAGCGGCAAAAGATTGAGGAATCCATAACTTTCACTGAAGAGGATACTCGGGGAGTTCAATTTCCTTATAACGACGCAGTTGTAGTTTCCTTGAATATAGCTAATTACGATGTCCGTCGTATTTTTGTCGACAATGGAAGTTCGATCGATATTTTGTTCTACGATGCCTTCTCAAGAATGTCCATCCTTGACGGCCATTTGGGGCCGATTATTTCCCCTCTGGTAGGGTTCACCGGCGATGCTGTCTCGATGGAGGGAGTAATAACTTTGACTGTAGCTGCGGGCCGATATCCAAGACAATCCAGGGCTCTGGTGAATTTTCTGGTGGTGAAGGCGCCGTCAGCCTACAACGCAATCCTTGGCCGACCTAGCCTCAACGCTCTTCGGGCCGTAGTGTCAACCTACCATTTGAAATTAAAATTCTCTACCAACCAGAGGGTCGGAGAAGTCAGGGGAGACCAAGCCCTAGCCAGACACTGCTACAACATAGCCTTGCAAAGAGGCGGCCAATCCGACCTCTGTCCAGTTGATGGGCTGGATGCCCGCGATGACCTCGCTGAGGAGAGGGGCGGCCCAATCGAAGATCTGGTGTCGATCCCTTTGAATGACAGAAATGTGGAGCATGTGGTGAAGATCGGCTCCAACCTGGGGGAAGAGGTGCAGACGCATCTCATTGATTTTCTATGAAAGAATGCGGATATTTTTGCTTGGGTTCCAACAGACATGCCGGGAATTGACATGAAGGTCATGGAACACCATCTAGCCATCGATCCAAAGCATTGGCCGACGAAAGAAAAAATTCGAGGTCATGCACCGGAGAGGCAGAAAGTGATAGCCGAAAAAGTGGACAAACTCCTGAAAGACGGATTCATTAGAGAAGTCAATTATCTCGACTGAATTTCCAACGTCGTCCTAGTCAAAAAGGCGAACGGCAAGTGGAGGATGTGTATAGTCTTCTAAAAGCTGAATAAAGCCTGCCCAAAGGACAGCTACCCTCTATCCAGAATTGATCAACTGGTGGATGCAACCTCGGGCCATGAGCTTCTCACCTTTATGGATGCATTCTCCGGCTATAATCAAATCAGGATGGCACCAGAAGATGAAGAAAAGACTGCTTTCATTACTAACCGTAGCCTTTACTGTTAAGGGGCATGCCTTTCGGCCTAAAAAATGCAGGTGCGACATATCAGCGACTGGTGAGCAAAATCTTCAAGGAGCAGATCGGCCGCAACATGGAGGTCTACGTCGATGACATGCTCGTGAAAAGTAAATCTTCCATGAACCACGTCGCCGACCTCGAGGAGACCTTCGACACCCTCCGAAAATATAAGATGAAGCTGAACCCGACTAAATGTGCTTTCGGAGTTACCTCAGGGAAGTTCCTAGGCTTCATGGTATCGGGGTGCGGGATTGAAGCCAATCCAGAGAAAATTTGCACCATCCAGGAGATGGCCACCCCGAAATCGATAAAAGAGGTTCAGCGCCTTACAGGGAGGGTAGCGGCCCTGAATCGTTTTGTCGCGAGGTCAGCCGAACGGTGGTTACCCTTCTTCCAAACCCTCAAGCGGCCGAAGGACTTCTGTTAGACCACTGAGTGCTAACAGACGTTCGAAGAGATGAGGAGTTACCTCGGCTCGCCCCCATTGTTGGCGAAGCCCGAGCCTGGTGAGGAGCTATTTTTGTACCTGGCGGTCTCCCCTATGGCTCTCGCAGCAGTCCTTGTCAAGGAAGAGACGAAAATTCAATGGCCGATCTACTACATCAGCCACGCTTTGAGAGACGCCGAAACCAGGTACACTAAACTAGAGAAACTAACTTACGCCCCATTGATTGCAGCCCGGAGGCTCCGAGCTTACTTTCAAGGGCACACCGTGACGTTGCTCACCGATCAGCCGATCAAGATGATCCTGCACCGGGCAGATGCCTCTGGGAGGATGGCGAAATGGGCGATCGAGCTCACAAAATTCAACATCAACTATCGACCCAGACCAGCAGTGAAAGCCCAGGTATTGGCAGATTTTATAGTAGAATGTACTATCTCAGAGGAGGACCTCGCCCTAACTTGAGCAAAGTCGAAGGCCTGGTTCTCCTTAGACCAGATGGGGGGAGAGGCCTCGCAACGCCCATATGCGCCCCCACAGCCCTGTTAGGGGCAGGAGGAGGACCTCGCCCTAACTTGAGCAAAGTCGAAGGCCCGGTTCTCCTTAGATCGGATGGGGGGAGAGGCCTCGCAATGCCCATATGTGCCCCCACAGCCCTGTTAGGGACAGGAGGAGGACCTCGCCCTAACTTGAGCAAAGTCGAAGGCCCGGTTCTCCTTAGATCGGATAGGGGGAGAGGCCCCGCAATGCCCATATGTGCCCCCACAGCCCTGTTAGGGACAGGAGGAGGACCTCGCCCTAACTTGAGCAAAGTCGAAGGTCCGATTCTCCTTAGACCGGATGGGGGGAGAGGCCTCGCAATGCCCATATGTGCCCCCACAGCCCAGTTAGGGATAGGAGGAGGACCTCGCCCTAACTTGAGCAAAGTCGAAGGCCTGGTTCTCCTTAGACCGGATGGGGGGAGAGGCCCCGCCATGCCCATATGTGCCCCCATAGCCCTGTTAGAGACAAGAGGAGTACCTCATCCTAACCTGAGCTAAAATTGAATATGTCAGGAATAGGGGAAGAACCCCGTCCTGACACCAATTAAGGTCTGGATATCCAAGACCAGATCAGAAAAGGGGGACCTCCTACCTCAGTGGCCCCTCCACGCTCCCGCGACCCCACCAAGAGCAGAGGGAGAACCCTCACTCGAAAAAAGAAAAGGAGAAAAAGGGGAGGGGAGTTAAAAAGGAAAGCGACGAACTGCGTCAACGACGAATGGAAAACAAACAGCATTAAAGATGCAGGGAACCTCATCTCAGCGAGGACTAGGGTTTTCATCAAAATCCCCGACCTTCAAGAAGGCTCTCTATACAAGCCAAAGACAAGACGGCTTCCTCAGGGTGACGAGAAGCTCGGACCTCTGAGCTCAAGCTCTAAAGGGGAGCGTCATACTTGAGCGGCCCTGGACAAATTCGCGGTCGCGGATGAAAGGATGGGTCAAGGTGACGGCAATCGGGTGCCTCCGAACAGCATTGATTTCGAGCAAGACAAGAGCCGAAAGAAGCTCGGCAAGCGATAATTCAATACATGAGCAAAAGAGGTAGCGGAAAATTTCCTTCTCATGTTATTTATTAAATATGCATTACAGAGCCCTTAGGGCTAAAGAAGAAAGATGATCAAAAGAGCGAGCCGACGCAGCAACGACCAGTAACCTCCAGACGACGTTGACAAAAAAAAAAAAAGAGAAAAAGAAAAAAGAGAGGAAAGGGGAGGGGAATACAACAATAACAATGGTGAATGAAAGAAGTTCGACAGGCGGCAATTTGACACAAAGTGCAGACAAAATAACAAAATCTCCTTCTCATTCTCGATTAACAAGATGTACGTTATAAGACCCTGGGGGCCGAGGAAAAAGAACCTTACTACAGGACTCGAAAGGAATACGTTAGGGACCACTTCGAGCTCTCGACTCTTCCTTCCAGTTTCGTCCTTTTTAGCGATATTTCCCAGTGTGTGTGATAAACCCCTCTGCTCTCGCCCTCCGCCTCGTTCCGCTCCATTGTCGAAACCCCAACCTTAGGAGGAAAAGGGGGGGATAGAATTCAAAGGACGGCGACGGTGATGGCAGCGGCGATGATGACCTGCATCAAGAAGAACCAGAAGTACCCCGGAGGCCGCGACGATGCCGGAGGCATGCACCACCACCGTGTGCTCCGCGACGACCACCATCCCAGGTACTTCGGCAAGGTCGGCGTGCGCTACTTCCACCGTCCCCACAATAGGTTCTTCTGCCCCACTGTCGGTGCCGACCGCTTCTGGTCCCTCAGCCTCGACGACGTCAAGGATCTCGCCACGGCTTGTGACGACAACTCTACCCCCTTGACCGGTGTCACCCCGCTCAACTACTCCAAAATTCTCGGGCAGAACACGCTCACCGGTTGTTTCCATTATTAAATTCCTGTTGTTGAAGGAATTCTCCCTTGAGCCCCCTTCAAGGCAGAGGGAACCCTCGGTGATAGTTCGACAGTCGGAGAATTTGCAGGCCGCTGTTTTCCCCCTCCTACTCCTCTTGATCCGTGGCATCCTCTTGAGATTAGCCATCGGGACAGAAAGCCCGACGGGAGAACCCCTCGAGAAGGCTCGGAAGACTGAAGGCCGTGCGGTAGCCGGTAGAGATGGCGAAGACTGGTGTGAAGAGCGCTCAGAGACAAGAAGGGCACCGATAGAGTGACTAAACCCTCAGGCGATGTGAAGCCCCTGGAGGGAAGGAGGGGGCTTAAATAGGCGACGAGGCCTGGCACAGTTATGATGGCGGATATCCCTAGGTCAACCAGTGCCCGTCACGTGTCCCACTCACCGCGGCATGAGGCTGGCTGCCGGTGGAACCATTATGGTGCGGCGCTTGGGACTATGCTCCGGTGGGAATTCTGAAAAGACTCTTCGGATCACCCTAGTTGGAAAAAGGCTTTGGCACGCGCGGATTAAATGCCGAAATATCTAAGGGCGGCCATGCACAGGATTCAAGGGGGCAACTTCGGCTGTGAAAACTTTTCTGTACTTCCTTCATTCGAAACTCGAACTCGAAAGTTGCGGGACTAGTGTTGGGTATAAAATATCCTCCAGTCGAAGTTCGTGACAGGAGTGGCCCTTCGGGGGTTCTATCGACTTCTGACCTGCGGCGAGATCCCCCCGAACCTCTCTGGCGGCCGAGCCTCCGCAACACTCCCAAGTTTTGCCACCACCAGCGTCGACCAGATTCTTCACGGTGGACGGACTCCGCCCAAGCTTCCACAATGATCGACCACCTTCTAGACTCCATCCGGACTCCTACGAGAGGCGGACTTCATCCCCGACTTCAACTGCAGGCAGACTCCATCCGGACTCCTACGGGAGCCGGACTTCATCCTCGACTTCAACTGCAGGCAGACTCCATCTGGACTCCTACAGGAGCCAGACTCATCCTCGACATCAACTGCAGCCAGACTCCATCCGGACTCCTACGGGAGCTGGACTTCATCCTCGACTTCAACTGCAGGCAGACTCCATCCGGACTCCTACGGGAGCCGGACTTCGTCCTTGACTTCAACTGCAGGCAAACTCCATCCGGACTCCTACAGGAGCCGAACTTCATCCCCGACTTCAACTGCAGGCAGACTCCATCCAGACTCCTACGGGAGCCAGACTTCATCCCCGACTTCAACTGTAGGCAGACTCCATCCGGACTCCTACGGAAGTCGGACTTCATCCTCGACTTCAATTGCAGGCAGACTCCATCCGGACTCCTACGGGAGCCGGACTATGTCCCCGACTTCAACTGCAGGTAGACACCATCCGGACTCCTACGGGAGCCGGATTCCGTCCCCTACTCCAAATGCAGGTAGACTCCATCTGGACTCCTATGGGAGCCGGACTTCGTCCCCGACTTCAACTGCAGGAAGACTCCATCCGGACTCCTAAGGAAGCCGGACTTCATCCTCGACTTCAACTACAGGCAGACTCCATCCGGACTCCTACGGGAGCCGGACTTCATCCCCGACTTCAACTGCAGGTAGACTCCACCCGGACTCCTACGGGAGCCGGATTCCATCCCCGACGCCAAATGCAGGTAGACTCCATCCGGACTCCTACGAGAGTCGGATTCCGTCCCCTACTCCAAATGCAGGTAGACTCCATCTGGACTCCTATGTGAGCCGGACTTCATCCTCGACTTCAACTGCAGGCAGACTCCATCCGGACTCCTACGGGAGCCGGACTTCATCTCCGACTTCAACTGCAGGCAGACTCCATCCGGACTCCTACGGGAGTCAGACTTCGTCCCCGACTTCAACTGTAGGCAGACTCCATCCGGACTCCTACGGGAGCCAGACTTCGTCCTCGACTTCAACTGCAGGCAGACTCCATCCAGACTCCTACGGGAGCCAGACTTCACCCCCGACTTCAACTGTAGGTAGACTCCATCCAGACTCCTACGGGAGCCGGATTCCATCCCCGATGCCAAATGCAGGTAGACTCCATTCTGGACTCCTACGGGAGCCGGATTCTGTCCCCTACTCCAAATGCAGGTAGACTCTATCCGGACTCCTACGGGAGCCATACTTCATCCCCGACTTCAACTGCAGGCAGACTCCATCCGGACTCCTATGGGAGCCGGACTTCATCCTCGACTTCAACTGCAGGCAGACTCCATCCAGACTCCTATGGGAGCCAGACTTCATCCCCGACTTCAACTGCAGGTAGACTCCATTCGGACTCCTACGGGAGTCGGATTCCATCCCCGACGCCAAATGCAGGTAGACTCCATCCGGACTTCCACGGGAGCCGGATTCCATCCCCTACTCCAAATGCAGGTAGACTCCATCCGGACTCCTACGGGAGCCAGACTTTGTCCCCGACTTCAACTGCAGGTAGACTCCATCTGGACTCCTACGGGAGCCAAACTTCATCCTCGACTTCAACTGCAGGCAAACTCCATCTGGACTCCTACGGGAGCTGAACTTCATCCTCGACTTCATCTGCAGGCATACTCCATCCAGACTCCTACGGGAGCCAGACTTCATTCTCGACTTCAACTGCAGGCAGACTCCATCCGGACTCCTATGGGAGCCAGACTTCATCCCCGACTTCAACTGCAGGCAGACTCCATCCGGACTCCTACGGGAGCCGGACTTCATCCTCGACTTCAACTGCAGGCAGACTCCATCCGAACTTTTACGGGAGCGGGACTTCATCCCCGACTTCAACTGCAGGTAGACTCTATCCGGACTCCTACGGGAGCCGGATTCCATCCCCGACGCCAAACACAGGTAGACTCCAGCCGAACTCCTATGGGAGCCGGATTCGGTCTCCGACGCCAAATGCAGGCAGACTCCATCCAGACTCCTACGGGAGCCGGACTTCATCCTCGACTTCAACTGCAGGTAGACTCCATCCGGACTCCTACGGTAGCCGGATTCCATCCCCGACGCTAGATGTAGGCAGACTCCATCCGGACTCCTACGGGAGCCAGACTTCGTCCCCGACTTCAACTGCAGATAGACTCTATCCGAACTCCTACGGGAGCCGGACTTCATCCTAAACTCCTATTGCAGGTGGACCTCACCCCGAACTCCTACAAGGATCGAACTTCAAGCCCCTACTGCAAGCGACCCGCTATGAGTTTCTGCTACAAACGATCTACTTCGAGCGGTCCGTAACGGATTCCCACTGCAAGCCTTTGGCCGAGCTACCATCGAAGGTGGATTCTGCGGATTCCTTTCGGATTTCTATAGCAGACAGGCCTTGGCTGAAACTTCTCGATAAATGATCCCCAACCAGGCTTCTACGGAGGATCAGACTCCGATCGAACTCTGACCGACAGGCCTGGACCCCCTGGCAGACCGCAGTAACGGCCACGATTCTGCTCCACCTCCTGCGACAGATTTCATGCGGCCCCATCACTCCCTGGCAGGCCGCAGTAACGGCCATGATTCTGCTCCACCTCCTGTGATGAATTTTGCATGGCCCCATCACTCCCTGGCAGGCTGCAGTAATGGCCACGATTCTGCTCCACCTCCTACGATGGATTCTGCATGGCTCCACTACTCCCTGGCGAGTCGCGACAACGGACGCCGCCTCACTATCCGCAACAGACTCCACGTGGCAAGCTGTGGTAACAGCCATGACTCCATCCCACTATTCTTCATAATAAATCTCTCCTGGTCCCGTGCGGCCCATGACCAGGCGGTTACGAACATCGCCATCAATCCGTTGCCCCCTACGCCTATAAAAGGGGGACCCCAGATACGTTATTCTCTAAGCTCTAATTTCTCTCCCAAAAACTCTGCTAAAATTTTTGTTCGAGCACTCCATTCTTGTTGAGACAGAGAACTGACTTGAGCATCGGAGGGTCTTGCCGGAGCAACCCCAACTCTGGTGAAGTCAGTGAGAGAATTTATGACTGGTTGGCTGGACCAACTTATACCTAATCTTCTTTAATCTGACTTGGTGAAGTCAGTGGGAGGATTAGAATTAACTAGTCAAGTCTTTTCTCATCTCTCAATTTTATTAATTAAATTCTCTAAAATTATTAGGTCCCTAAAAATGAAATAGTTATGATGATAACTAGATCATAGCCTCCCATTAAGTTGGGTGATAATGAATCCAATAGTTTAGATGATCATTGGAGGCGCCACACGCCTGGTGCTAATCTGACTTTCAGAATTATCATTCATAATATGTTGATTTAGTTGTCTTTCTGATGATGGTCAGGTTGGCCGAGCTACAATTGGGCCTGGTCACTCGTTTGTTGGATGTACTAAATTTTGATATGTTAATGATTGGATCTAATCAGAACTTTCAGTGGAGGTGCCACACGCCTACAGAAGAGATGTCTGGGGCAAAATTGAATACTAAAAATTATTTAGTAAAATAATAGGTTAAAAACCTACCTGTAGGTGCATAAAGATTGGCTGAGCCACACTTGGACCCAAGTGCAGCCCATGTGGATTCTAGTACCCACTAAGAAGTTAGTGTAATTCCTCGAATTAGAGGTAGAGGCTACTAATTTGAATAAAATAATGAGAGAATCTTTAAACTAAAATCCATATTTTTAAACTTAATCAATTCATATACTAATTAGGTTTTGATTTTTTTTACAGTTATGGCCACCACCTTGTCGCTTCGATCACTATTAGATAGTGATAAATTGATGGGATCAAATTTTGATAGCTGGTATCAAAAGCTCAAAATAGTCCTAGAGCACGAACGGATCTTGTATGTGTTGACAAATCTAGCATCCGAGGAGCCAGCTCCGAACGTGCATAGTACGGCTAGAGACACTTATCAGAAGTGGCTCAACGACAAAACTATGGTTCGTTGTATTATGCTGGCAGCAATGAATGATGAGTTCAATAGTCATTTCAAGAATGCTCAGCCACATGATATGTTGCTCATGTTGAACAAGTCCTTTGGCACACCCGACGATGTTGAGAGGCACAAGATTAGTTGTGCTATCTTCAATGCTCGAATGAGGGAAGGAGCATTAGTCACCAATTATGTACTGTACATGATCGAGATGATTGAGCACTTAAACAAGATCGGCTTTCCTCTGCATGAGCAGTTGGGGAAAGATGCCATTCTGAACTCTCTACCCAAGTCCTACCTCTCTTTTCTTATTTATTTTCAAATGACAAAGCCTGCGATCAACTACCATGGTTTACTGGGATTGCTGTAGAACTTTGAGAAGGATCACCAGCTCCATAAGGAGTCGATGAATATTGTGAGAGGATCTTCTTTTGGATGTCGATCTTTTAAGAAAGAAAAGAAGAACAAGAAGAATAAGAAAAAGGTGCAAAGTGCTGAGGCACCCAAGCCTAGTCAAATCAAGAAATTCAAGTCTGATCAAAGTCAGACAGAATGCTTCTACTACAAGAAGCAGGAGTACTGAAAGAGGAATTATCCTCAGTACAATACCTCCTTGGATCCTAACAGGTTGAGAAAAAAACAAGTTATTACTGGACAAGATAATTATATGATAACACCTTGTAATTTCTCAATTTGTGATTCTACTATCTAAGTATTAGATATCAGAAGTCTTTTTAATATTTGTAATTTGTTGCAGAGTCTGCAGGTCAGTAAGAGATTTAAAGAAGATGTAAGATTCCTTAATATTGGAGATGGAAGATTAGTTCTAGTTCTAGCATTAGAGACTATTAAGCTTGTATTCAAGTCTAATATAATTATTCTTAGTGAATGTCACTTTTATCCTTCCTTTTTATTGAATATTATTTCTGTAGGCCTCTTGGCAATGTACAGTTATGCAATTTCAATAAAAAAATAATTTTAATATCATTATGAATGGTATTAATGTGATGAATGGACAACTGAACAATGGTATTTACATATTGTCACAACCTGTTAGTATAATATACACATCCAGTAAATGCTCTAGAATTAGTGATATCTCCGATATTTATCTTTGGCACCGTAGGTTAGGTCATGTTAACAAGAATAGAATAAATATTTTGACACAAGAGAAAATTCTCGAAGTTAGTGATTGTGAATCACTTCCAACCTGTGAGTCCTATCTTCTTGAAAAAATGATCAAGTCACCTTTTACTGAAAAGGTAAGTGAGCCAGTGAAGTTCTAGGTTTGATACATACTGATATATGTGGATCGATGAACACTAGTATCAGAGGTGGATATTATTATTTTATTATATTTACAGATGATCTATCGAGGTATGGGCATGTCTACTTAATGACACATAAGTCAGAATCGTTTGAAATGTTCAAACGATTTTGTAATTTTAAATGATTCTGTAATGAAGTAGAAAAATAAACTAGAAAGAGTATTAAAACTCTTCAGTCCGATTGAAGAGGAGAATACCTCTTCAGTGAGTTTCTGACATATTTAGAAGAGAATGGAATTCTCTCACAATGGATCCCTCCTGAAACATCACAGCATAATGGTGTATCGGAAAGGAGGAATCGAACTCTGTTAGATATGGTTCGATCCATGATGGGCTTTGCAAGTCTGTCGATCTCTTATTGGAGATATGCACTCGAGTCAGCTTATTATATTTTAAATAAAGTTTCAAGTAAGTTCGTAAACAAAACAGCATATGAGATGTGGACAGGGCGTAAGCCAGCACTCTCTCATCTTAGGGTTTAGGGATATCCGACTTATGTCAAATATTTAAAAATTGACAAGTTTGGACCTAGGTCTGACAAGTGTCTATTTGTAAGGATACCCAAAAAAGACCAAGGGGTATTACTTCTACCTTACTGACAAACAGAAGGTGTTCGTCAGCAATAGGGTAGTCTTTCTAGAAAAGGCATTCCTTAGGGAAGGAACTAATACCTTAAAGATTAAACTTGATGAAGTTTGATCGGTGAAGATCCGACACAATCTAGTAAACCCATAGAGTTAGACTTGCTTAGATCAAATTCGAAACCTGTTATAGAAACATCTTTAAAAAGATCCAGTAGAGTACCACATCAACTGGATAGATACTATGATTTTTTGGTTCGAGATGGTAATCCAATTAAACTTGATGAGAACAATGAGGATTCGATCACCTATATGGATGTGATGCAGAGGTCTGACTCCGATAAGTGGTTGAAAGACATGAAATCTGAAATAGAGTCCATGAAGGTCAACAATGTATGAATATTGGTTGACCCACCTAAAGGGATAAAACTCATAGGGCGTAAGTGGATCTTCAAAAGGAAGAGGGGCATAGATGGAAAGATTGAGACCTATAAAGTTTGTTCTGGTGGCCAAGGGTTACCTTCAGCATTATGGTATTGACTATGACGAGATATTTTTTTCCATGACAATGCTTAAGTCCATTCGGATCATACTTATGATAGCAGCACATCTGGACTATGAAATCTGATAAATAGATGTGAAAACAACCTTCTTAAATGGAGAGCTAGAAGAAGAGGTGTATATGATACAACCTGAAGGTTTTATATCCACAGATGAGTCTAAGGTGTGTAAGCTTCAGAGGTCAATTTATAGACTTAAGCAGGTATCTCAAAGTTGGAATATGCATTTTGATAAAGTGATCAGAACGTATGGCTTCACTAAGAATGGAGAGGAACCTTGCATATACAAGTGGATTAATAACTCTGAGATAGTATTTCTTATTTTGTATGAGGATGATATTCTCTTAATTAAAAATAACATCTCTACATTATAAGAAATAAAAGTTTCATTGTCATCACAGTTCTCCATGAAGGACTTGGGAGAAGCATTCTTCATCCTTCAGATGAAGATCTATAGAGATAGATCTAAAAGATTGCTTGAATTATCTCAGTTGACGTACATTGATACTATGCTGAAAAAGTTCAGCATAGAGAATTTCAAGAAAGACTATCTCCCGATAGACCAAAAAATTTTTCTCTCGAAGAGTGATGTCCGACAACTCCTCAAGAGAGAGCATATGAGTAGAATTCTATATACTTCGGTAGTGAGATCTATTATGTATGCCATGATATGTACGTGACCAGACGTGGCATACTCACTAAGGGTAGTGAGCAGATACTAGTCCGATTCACGTGAGAACCACTGGAAGGTCGTAAAGGCCATCCTTAAATATTTGAGAAATACTAAAGATCAATAGCTTATCTATGGAGAATTCGATTTAAAACGTGTGGGGTTTACAGGATCCAATTTTTAGTCAGATCATGACAACAGCAAGAGTGTGTCGGGATATATTTATACCATGAACGGTGGAGCAATCTGCTGGAAGAGTTTCAAGCAGCACACTGTGGCTGACTTTACTTACAAGGCAGAATATATCATGGCATCTGATGCTATGATGGAAGCTATGTGGTTATGAAAATTCATTAACGAGCTTGAAGTGGCACCCTTCTTTGATGGCTCCATCTTGTTGTACTGCGACAGCACTGGCACCATTACTCAAGCGAAGGAACCAAAATCACATTAGCGGACCAAGCACATTCTGCACCACTACCACCTAATTCGAAATATCGTAGATTGAGGTGATGTCGAGCTTCAGAAGATTGATGAAAAAGAGAATCTGATCGATCCATTTACTAAAATTCTCGATGTCAAAGAGTTCGAAGATTATAAATCAAAGATGGGTATACAATACTATACCGATTGGCCTTAGTCTAAGTGGAAGTTGTTGGAAATTATGTTCTAAAGTCAATCGTCAGTTTATTGATGGTTGAGCTTATTATTGTAATTATATATGAATTATTAAATTAATTAATATTATTTGATCTTCTCATCACTGTGTACATCTTATTTTGAACTCCTATTATGAGATGAAGTCCTTAGGACTATTTGATTCAATAAAGGAGGATATATCGTTTAATCCTTAATCCTCAAGTTCATGATCAAATGATATACTATTATTAGAATGATAGCTATGTCAAGTATAGGCCATTGTGTGTCATGTACGTTGGTTGTCCTCTTAACCAAGGAGTGTGGAAATATTGACATGGCATGCAAGTGAGATGTAAGAGTACATCTCACTGAACGTGACCAACTGCTGAAGACTCTGCTATCAAGAGAGCTCACAAAAGATATGGGTATAAGTATCCCTCTGACTTGAGATCACCATGGTGACTTGCAAGCAACTTACTGTGCTTTGGTGCCGGACTATCTGAATTTTTAATTTAGTGATAAAAAGTTTCTGAGCACTGTCAAGTATTTGAAAAATCGGTGTGTGAGTCAAGATGGAATTGACTCCTCCGAATAAGGAGTTAATGTATCAGTGTATTTAAATTCAGTAAAATCTCGATCGGGGTAATCCATGTGATGAATTTTAAAAAGTAAAATACAATGTGGATGATCATATCAGAGTTGACAGTTAAATCCTAGATCATCTTGAGTATTTGGATTAAAGGGATGAATTATATGGTAACCATATGCCAATAGGTTCTTGAATGATACTTCACAATCTTTCGACCTATCCGGACATCGAATATCATTGGTAGATGGTCACTTTGATTGATATAAGAAGATTATTTCTATACTACTAGCTTAGGTTCAAACCTATGGGGTCACACTCAAAAAAAATTTCTGACTGATCATATGACTGATCGACGATTAAGAATCATTCTAGGATAAAATAGTCAATTCGATTGATGATTAAGCCTGTGCAAAAGTTGTAATGAATCAATTCACTAATTATTGATGAATTATAAGAGGATTGATTAGTAATTAGATTGTTAATTATCTCAATTTGATTGAGCATTAAGGTTTGGATCAAATCTAGTTGAATTGGATTCAATTTGATTTGGCCCGATTAGGTTATGAGATGACATAATTGCTAAGGGTATTCGATTCCTGATTTGATCAGAATTTGAACTTGATTAATTTTTGATTTGATTAAAATTTAATCGAGATTATTTACTATCTAATTATATTAAGTTTAGTAGTCCAATTAAGTTTGACCTAATTTGGTTGGGTTAAAAATTCAATTAGATGAGAAAATAATTTGAATTCAAATCCCTTGCATCTCCTTTCTTTATGCCCTCTTATTCTTCATGCGAGATTTTTTTTTCATAAATATTTTTTATGTTTAGAAGCTTTTCCATATCTACATCTGATTTTTTTCAAATTAGAATTTGATTGGTTTAAATTTGAGTTCAAATAGATTTAAATTTGAATGAAAACCTAGAGTCCAAATTGAGTTGGACTCTTCTCTTCATGCCATCAGCTTTCTCCATGAATAAAGTATTTTTGCATGAGATTTTTTACACCATTCTAATGTTGGTCAATCTTTCTTTGAGTTCATAAGATGAGGATAAAGTTTGGTTCAAAATTTAATTCAAATTTGATTTAAATTGGTGATAAGGATCAACTAACATTTGAAATTGAATCGAAACTTCCTTATCCTTATCTTCCATGAGATGCCATCTTTAAGAAGGGATCAGTTTTGTATGAGATTAGAAGTGATTTTTGGCATAAGAAACTTCAAAGTTGGAGCATGAAAAGTTGAGAGTGGGTTGGGCATCTGTGCATAAGAAACAGAAGAAGTGATCTTCCTCTTGGGCGTGAGGTGTAGGGTCTAGGGTTTCAACTCTAAATTTTGTGAGAAGTAAAATACAAGAGTGAGTTTTGCTCAATATTCTACACCACCACCTCCTTGTAAAGCTTCATCTTTTGATCCAGAGGAGTCCAAGAGATCCGAAGAAAGGAGCTTGGATCAGCCATCTAGAGCCTTCGACACGAGCTAGCACTCCCACAAAGGAAGATCCGATCAGAGCTTTGAGTGGACGATCTGTAAAGGCCGGACGACCTGTGTGGCTACTCGATATTTATGAGAGTTTCATACCATCCCTACCAGTAGTGAAGATCATTAACCCTTGAAAAGGTGATGAGTTCTAAACTCAATCGTTGTGATCTAAAGGTTAAATTAGATTTCAAGCATCAATGTGATCGATGCAGTTTTTTATTTTATATCAAATTTTATATGTAAATTTTTAATGTCATAGATCCTTAATTGATAGTTTAGATCTAATCCAAGGCATGTTTAAAAGATTAAAGTGTTTAATCTTTTATTTTTCACATTAAAATTTTAAAAATACATGCTTTGAACTATCCATTTTTTCTTCACATACATGATTCTAATTCTCAATATTTGAGAATATGTATCATAACATCAATTTCAAAGATGATTCAAGAATACATAACACTTGAATGAAAAAAAAACTTGTCCTTTATTGATTAAATCAATAGTTTAAGGTATAAATTTATGTCATTTAATGAGCAATGTGTCAACCAACAATTGACTTATAAGACATACATCTAACAATCTTTCACTTGAACTAAAGTCAATTGGCCATTAATCTAAGCTCCATCTTCTTAAGATGAGCTTCCATTTTGGGCTGACTCAACTGTTTTGTCAGTAGGTCTGTCATATTATCCACAGAATCTACTTTTTGCACCTCGACACATTGCTTCTCGAGATAATCGCATATGATATGGAACCGTCGTTCAATGTACTTTGATTTTTTATGAGACTGGAGCTGGAGCTCCTTAGCAAGTGCTATGGCTCCATTATTATCGTAGTACAGTGGTATGGCATCCGATGTCATTGCACCAAGTTTCACAGTAGACTTTTTAAACCAAAAGCCTTCTTTTGCAGCATCCGAAGTGGTGACATACTCAATCTCTTTGGTCAAGTATGTGATAATGCTTTGCTTGGAACACTTCCAACTAATTGCACCATCATTGCAAACGAACACATACTCCAATATAGATTTTCTATCATCGAGATCTGATATGAAGTCTGAATCTATATAATCATCAACCCATAATTCAGGTGCTCCTCCAAAGATTAAGAACAAATCCTTAGTTTTTCGTAAAGTACTTAAGGATATTCTTCATAGCTATCCAGTGCTCCTCGTCTAAATTCAATTGATACCTACTTGTAATACTCACAGCAAGGTAATATCAGGTCAAGTACATAACATGACGTACATGAGGCTCTCTATCATCGAAGCATAAGAGATCCTACTCATACACTCGATCTCCTCAAAAGTGGTAGGGCACATCATCTTTGAGAGTCGAATACCATACTTAAGGGGTAGTAAATCTCTTTTGAAGTTTTTCATGCTGAACCGCTTTAGCACTTTCTCTATATATAGCTTTTGTGATAAGCCAAGCATCTTTCTAGATCTATCTCTATAGACTTTTATCCTAAAGATACATGATGCTTTTTCTAAGTCTTTCATGGAGAATTTCTTAAACAACCAAGCTTTCACCAAAGTCAACATGAAAATACCATTCTCAATAAGGAGGATATCATCCACGTACAGTATGAAAAAGACAAGCATGCTCCCATTGATCTTTTTATAAACACAAGATTCCTCTTCATTTTTTATGAAACCAAATGATTTAATCGCATTATCAAAACAAAGATTCTAGCTAGGAAAAGCCCGCTTTAGTCCATAGATGGACCTTTACAGCTTGCAGACTCAATGATCATTATCACCAGATGTGAAACCCAGAGACTGCTCTATATAGATATCTTCTTCAAGATATCCATGCAAAAAAATAATTTTAATATTTATCTATCAGATTTCATAATCATAGTAAGCTGCAATAGCAAGCAATATGCAGATGGATTTCAGCATGGCTACAGGTAAAAAAATATCATGATAGTCAATGCCTTCATGTAAACATAATCTTTCACCATCAGCCTTACCTTATAGGTCTCTATCTTACCATCTGCATCTAGTTTTCTTTTGTAGATCCATTATATCCAATGGAAATAATTTTTTCAGGTGGATGTTGGGAATTGTGTTCCAAAGTCAATCGTTAGTACATTGATAATTGTGCTCACATTTATAAATTATATATAAATTTTTATTAATAAAAATTATTTAGTTTTTTTATCACATTTTGTCCATCTTATTTAAACTCCTATGTTATGATGAAGTCCTTAGAACTATATTTAATCGACAAAGGAGGATTTGTCATTTAGTCTTTAAAATGTGTTCATGATCAAATGATATGCTGTTAATAGGATGATAGCAATATCAAGTATAGGTCGTTGTGTACCATATGGGTTGGTTGTCCTCTTAACCAAAGAGTGTGAAGATACTGGTATGGTATGTAAGTAGAATATAGGAGTACATTTGCATTGAACGTAACCATTTACCGAGTACTCTACTATCAAGAGTAGCTCATGAAGGGTATGGGTATAAGTGTCCTTCTGATCTAAGATCAGCATGGTGACTTGTAAGCAACTCACTATACTTTAGCACTGGACCATCTGAATTTTTAATTCAGTGACAGAAGATTTTTGGGTGCAGTTAAGTACTTATCAAGTCGGTACGTGAGTCAAGATGAGATTGACCCCTCTGAATAAGTAGGAGTTAATGCATCAATATATTTTAATTTAGTAAAATCTTGATCAGGGTAATCTATGTGATGGATTTGAAATGTTTAAATACAATGTGGTCGATTATATTAGGGTTGATAGTTAAACTCTAGGTCACCTTGAGCATTTGGGTCAAAAAGATGAATTATATGGTAACCATATACCAGTAAGTTCTAGAATGTTGCTTTGCAATCTTTCAACCTATCCAGACGTCGGGTCCCATTACAAGATGGTTACATCGATTAGTATAGAAAGTTATTCTTATACTATCGGCTTAGGTTCGAACCTATGGGGTCATATATATTAGAAGATACGGTCTGATCTGATGACTGAAGAGTCTAATTGGATTGTGACTCTAGTGAAGAATCTCACTGGGACTGAAACTCTGGAGAAGAGTTCCATTGGACTGAGATTGTACTATTAATGAAAGATTTATTAGCAATTAGATTGCTAATTGACTCAATTTGATTGAGCAAAGAGTTTTGGATCAATTCTAATTGAATTGGATTTAGTTTGACTTAGATTGGGTTTGATTTGATCAAGCCTAATTGCAAGAAAAACTTATTCCTGATTTAATCAGGACTTAGGCTCGGCTAATTCCTAATTGGGTTAAAAATTTATTAAGGTGATTGGGTTCCTAATTAAATTAGATTCCTTCTACTTATTGGGTTCAAACCAGATTTAATTTGATTTAGAATCAAATTCAAATTGAAGAGTCCTAGCCAGCCAGCAGGGACTCTATCTCTCTCCCTTGCACCACCCTGGTCCCACTTTTTCTTCTCAATGCCAAAAGGATTTTGGCATGTGATTTTTGGGCATGAGGAGAGAGGGTGTAATAGGGTGGGCGGCATGCATGATGAGTCATGGTCCTTATCCCCTTCCTAATTTGAATGCGATCCAAATTAGAGATAAGAAGATAAGAAGGAAAGAGACCCATTATGTTTAGAAAGAAGGGTGGTGCCAAGAGATTTTTTCTTGAATTCTTTGAAGAGGTTGTTGGTGTGAGAAAGATCAAATTTCTTTCTCACACCATCACCAATTTTTGAAAATTTTGGGATGCCAAAATTGGGTTTGGCATGGAGTCTTTGGCGCCCCTCTTCTTGACCCAAACCCTAATGCCCATCTATAAAAAGGGGAGGCTCCAATTATTGACGCCAATAAGTCTTCCTTGCTGATTTTTGTTTCTCTACCAGAGCTCTCTCTTCTCTTCCCTTCCTCCATAGATTCTTCCTCTCCTTTAGAGCATCAAAGAGATCAAGAGAAAAAGAAGAAGATCAGTCTTCAAAGATCTTTGCGAGCTAGTACTCTCGAAGAGTCTGATCAGTATCTGTTCTTTGTGTGGACCATCTGTAAAGGCCGAACCCCTTCATGCAGCTGTGAGCAATCTGAAGGAACTCCTTTTCATATGAAATACTTGTGGGGATTAGCAACCCATAATTTGGTAATGAGTTTTGAACTCGTTAGACTAGTTTTGATATATCTAAAGGTTAGATTTAGTCTGCAGCATTGATTAGATCGATGCAGATTTTTATTTTTAGATCTTAAGTTCATATTAAATCATATCATAGATCTTGGCATGGTTGTCTAGATTAGATCTTATGCATGTAAAATAGATTAAAGTGTTTAATCTTATATGATCCGCTGTAAAAATTTTTAAAATTACATGCATAGTACTATCTTACTTTTTCTTCAATTAGTATCAGAGCCATTATTCATTATAATATGATTTCTTATATATTTAGATCTGATTTTATGTTATTTATATTAGATCTAAATAAGTTTTATTTTCAGATCTGATATTTAATCAGTCCTGTATATGTTAGATTAGATGATCTGAGTAGCAAAGTACTCAGATTGGGTAATCACTAGATCGTCTGTTCATAGAAGAAAGTAGGGTTACATGGCCCTCTCCTTCCATTCAATGGGGAGCTCTTTTGGTGTTTAGGGATGCTACTGTGAGATCCCATGAAAAAGAAAGTAAAAAGAAGAACTTACTTTTCTGTAAAATCCTAGATCTTGAAATCCTAAGATTTGTTATATGTGATACAAGTTGTGAAGAAAAATAATTACATCTAATCTTAATAATTAAAATTATTTTAATTTGAAATAATAAAAATTTAGATGTGATCTAAAAGATTTTATGATTTAATGTAAAAAATTTACATGAGAAATGAAGGGAAGCGTGGTGGTTTTGTATATGCATTTTTTAAAATTTATAGTAGAACATACATAGATTAAATAATTTAATCTATAATACATGCATAGATTAAATATAAAACTACCATACAGAATTCATGACATGAACTAATATGCATGTATGTAAATTTGAAATCTAAAATTCAGCAAGTATAGATAATATCTATAAATAATTAGATCATATCTAAATTTATATTTGGATCATATTTAAATAAGAATTGAGTTCAAAACTTCATATCTGAGCGCGGGTAGTAGATCACTACATTTGAAATCCATGGTAGTTGGTTCTTCATGATGCTCGACAATCGCACACGTGTCCGACCTCTACGGATATCCACATGAAGCCCTTGTGCTGATCGATCTCCTCAGGAGTGCTAGCTCGTGAAGACACCATGTTTTAACTAATCTAAGAGGAACATGAAGAAGTTGAAGAATAAAGAGACCCTCTCCTTTTCTTTTTGGATCCACGTATCAGATCTCTATAATAGAGATCAAGAGAAGAACACTTTCTTCTCAATTTTTCCACGCACAAGAGAGAACTTTTCTCTCTTCCTTTCATGCCTTTAAGAAAAACTTTTCTTTTCTAATTTTATATGATAAAAATTAGGTCTAATTTTATTTTTTATATTGAAAATAATATGGATTCTTTGTTCTAGCAAAATTCAAAAGAGAGATCCAAGAGAAGAACCGTTCTTCTCTCTTCTTCTCCCTTTTTCTCCTTGATCTAGAACTCTAGGAAGCCCCAAATATCTAACTAGATTTTTTTGATATTTTTTCTTCAAATCTTCAAGTTAAAAATTAGATTCAATCTAATTTTTATCCTAAAAAAAATAGAGAAAAAATCTAGAAAAAAAATTCTTTTTTCTCCAAGGCTGTGCACAAGAAAGAAAATCCTTCTTCTTTCTTCTCTTTCTCTCGTTGGAAAAAAAAATTCTTCTCCAAGTTTTTGCTATAAAACTAGCAGAGGAGACTCTCTTTGATGCTTAATAACTAGCAAGAAAGTCTTCCAAAATTCTTTCAAGAAGGGAGAAGAGAAGAGAGCCAAGGCATATGGGATATGGGGCGTCCAACTCTTGGACACCCCCTCCTCCATTGGACGCCCCCTCCTCCTTTTTTTTTCTTTGGGTGACAAGAAAGAGGGAAGATGCCTTATTTCTCATGGAAGAAAACAAGGGGGCACGGCTCTTTTTATGGGTGTGGGTTTTCTCACATGAAGAGAGGTGGGGCGTGAAGATTAAATATCATATGGGGTTTTGAGTTGGTTTAGTCCAATTTCAAATAAGATTTAAGAATCTTATTCCAACTCTAACTAACCCTTGGATCCAATCCTAGCCAATTTAGAAATTAGTTATAACAAACTAACTAATTAGGTCCAAGCCCAATTATGACACCAATTAGGCCCCAATCCAGTTAGAGAATTAGTTAGATTAAATCCCTATTGATCCAGGGATTCATTCTTGATGGATATTAGGGAAGTTGTTTGATAATAGGGCTTGATCCAATCAAGCCTATTATCCAACAAGATTTGATCTAATCAAAACTTATATAAAACTAATTGAATCCTATTCAATTTAGAATTTGATTTGCATCCCTAAGATCAATTGGAACAAACCCTGTTATCCAATAGCGATGCATCCAATCAATCCAAAGCCAACCTAATTGAATCAAATTCAATTAGATCTAATCCAATCTCTATTGCTCAATCAAATTAAGCCAATTAATAATTATATTATTAATTAAATATTTTTTTAATTTACCAATCATTAGTAAATAATTTATTATAATTTTTGCATAGAATTAATCATCAATCAAATTGATAATTAAATCCTTCAACGATTCATAATTGTCGATTAGCTATTTGATCAGATAGGTACTTCTATGTATGTGACCCTATAGGTTTGAACCTAAGCCAGTAGCATAAGAATAATTCCTGCACTAATTGATGTAACCATCTAGCAATGGGACTCGATGTCTGGATAGGCCGAATGTATGCCCAGCAACACTCTAGAACTCATGTGGATATAGTTACTATATAATTCATCCCTTTGATACTTGATGCTCAAGTATGATTAAGGGTTAAACTGTCAATCCAGGAAGAGTGGTCCACATTGTGTCTCAATCTTAAAAATTTTGTGACTCCTCACTAGGATTACTTTGGTCAAAGTTTTGCTAAATTGAAATATAGTGATGCATCATCTCCAAGTTTACTTGGAGCGGTCAATCCTATCTTGACTTGCACTCAGACTTCACAAGTACTTGACTATACCCAGTAACCTTCCATTATCGAATTAGAAATTTGGATAGTTCGACACTAAAGCATAGTGAGTTGCTTACAAGTCACCGAGGTAGCCTCAAGTCAGAGGGATACTTATACCTATATCCCATCAGAGCAACTCTTGACAGTAGAATGCTCCGAAAGTGGTCACACTCAGTGAAATATACTCTTACATATCACCCGTATGCCATACCCATGTCACCACACATCTTGGTTAAGAAGACAACCAGTTAATATGGCACACAATAACTTATACTTGATACAATTATCGTCTTTATAATAATTGTATCATTTGATCGTGAGTAAGATTTAAGAATCACATGATAAATCCTTCTTTATCATTTTGAAAGTAGCTCTAAGGACTTCATCATAACATATGAGTTCTATTTTAGAAGATATTTTCTTTATGATAAATCTATCAAATAATATTTATCATTTTATAATTCATATATATGTATGGAGCACAATCATTTACAATCTAGATGATTGACTTTAGAACATATTTTCCAACAACTTTCACTTAGACTAAAGCCAATCAGATCAATATCAAATACCCATCTTCCATTTGAGATCATCGAACTCATTAGATCCGATTGCTCTAGTCAATGGGTCGGTCAAGTTATCCTTTCAGTCAATTATTCTAAAGTCGACTTTATTTTGATCTTACCGAACAAGATGATTGCAATGCAGAAAGTATTTGATTCTCAGATAGAATATTAGTTCTTCAGCTTGAGCTATGGCTCCAGTGCTACTGTTAATATAAAAGGACTAGACCATCACTGGAGGGTGCCACTTCAAGCTCGCTGATGAATTTTCATAACCAAACAACTTCTTCACCAGCATCAAATACCGCAAAGAACTCCATTTCACAAATAAAACTGGCTACTGATTGCTGCATGGAATCTTTTCAGTATGTCGCTCTTTTTAGGATAAAAATATAATTTGACATAACTTTATCATTTCGATCCAACTAGAAATTGAAATCAATATTCCATAGATTTTAAGTCAGATTCTCCATAAATAAGCATTGGTCTTTAGTATTTCATAAATACTTAAGATGGTTCTAATAACCTTCCTAATTTTTATAGAGAACAGAGATGACAATCAAACTTTTATTTCCTATAATGTAGGGATGTCATTCTCAATTAAGAGAATTTCATCCAAACAGCACAAAGAATAGTTTTACAGAACTATTAGCCCATTTATACATATAGGATTTTACTTCATTCTTAATGAAGCCATACATTTAAAATGTATATTCCAACTTCAAGAAGCTTGATTCAATCTGAATGGACTTGAGGATTGCCACAAGAAAAATCTCTCATCATAGTCAATACTATAACTTTGATAAAATCCTTTGGCAACCGGACAGAATTAATAGGTTTCCGTCTTTTCGTCTGTGCCTCTTATCCATCTAAAATCTACTTACATACTATGGATCTTATCCCTTCAGGTGAATCAACAAATATCCATATATCATCGATCTTCATGGACTTCATCTCAGATTTAATGACTCCAAGCCACTTCTCAAAGTTAAATCCCTGTATTGCATCCGTATGGAAGATCAAATCTCCAATTTGAACCTAAAAATTGAAGTATCTATTTGGCTGATATGGTACTCTACTATATCTACTCAGAGATGCCTTTGCATCGGACTTCAGATTTGATCTAATCAACTCTGGTTTTGTTGGTTTGTGTCAGAGTCGGTTCCTTTATCCATCAAGCTTCACCAAGCTTGGTCTTAATGGCATCAGTTCCTTTACCAAGGAATTTCTTTTCTAAAAAGAATATCTTAAGATTCATGAACATCTTATGTCCATTATGAAGGTAGAAGAAATATCTCTAATATTATATTTATCAGACCAAGATTCAAGCTAGTCGATTTGTGAACATTTCATATAAGTTCGATATTCCAAATCCAAAAGTAAGAGAGCATCAAATTAACCAGGTCCATATATTATATGGAGTTTTGGTAACTAATTTGCTTGGAATGTTCTTGAGCACATATCAAGTAGTCTTTAAAATATAACCTCAGGCAGATTAGCAAACCCATAATGGACCGAACCATGTCTAACAAAGTTTGATTCCTTCTTTTAGACATCCTTTTTAAATAGTGATATCCCAATAGAGATTCATTAAGAGAGAATCTAATTTTTTTCAAGACATATCAAAATTTACCGTAAATGTATTCACTTCATCGGTCTGACCGATGAGTTTTAATTCTCTTTGCAGTTTATTTTTCTACCTCATTATGAAATCATTTGAATATTTCAATCGATTTGGATTTGTGCTTCATAAGCAAAATGCACCCATGTCAAGATAGGTTGTTAGAGATTTTAATAAAGTAGTAAAGCCTTCTTCTAGTACTTATGTTCATAAGTGCAAATATACCAACATGTATCAAACTCAGAATATCACTGGCTCATTCACTTCTTTCAATAAAAGGTGACTAAGTCAATTATACCAAAGGTAGGCTTCTGTAATTGTGATGGCCCAGCCCATGTAAGAATCCCAGCCCACCAAAGCCCAAAATGGAAAAAAAAAAAGAAAGAAAGAAAACAGGGGAGAAGACTCCCTAAGGGAGCCGGCGAGAGTCTTCTTCCTCCTCTCGTCGGCTCCCAATCGAAGTCGGAAAGAGCTCCCTCCGGCCCTATTTAAGGAGGAGAACCCTCCTCTCTCCCTCTCATCGAGAAATCTTAGGGTAAAATGACAGCAATCACCAAAAAATTCTCACGAAGACCCATCATTGTGTCCGTCCAATTGCTCATCAGAATGTAGGAACCAGATCTAGGGTTTCAGGGTTAGATCTTGAAACTTTTTCAAGATCATACAGCGGAAGACTAAAATAAATCAAAATTATTTTCTAAAATTAGAAAATCTCTAGATCTAAGATCCTATTACATGATTATTATATAGCATTAAATCAAAAATTAAAATATATAAATATAGCATGAACTACATGTTGATCATATCAACATGTTTCTATACTACATCTAATGTATGTATTAAACAATGGATCAGCTCTATTACCTTGCAAGTTAGAGGTTCTAACCTTGCTGATCCGAGATTGAGGATGATGTTACAAGCCACACATGCATCCGGCCTCTAGGAGTCATCCACACGAGCCCACGAATCTTGATCAGAAGTTCTGCTTCAGGAAATCAGCACAGTATGCTAGTACTGCGCTGATCCTTCTTTGATGGTTGATCAGGTGCCTCCTTCTTCTTGATTTGAACTCTTCCAAAGATGAAAGTAGAAGGAGGAGTTTCAGATCTGAGACACTCTCAGGAAACTCAAGATGGAGGGAGGAAAGATATGAAAACAAACAACCCTAGAAGAAGACCCTCTTCTTCTTCTCGTTTCTCTCTCTAGACACCCTAACTTGTGTCTTTTATATCTCCATGACCCAAAGGTTTTTCTCTCTGATTTTTGGATGGCTCAAAGGTCTCTCAAATATCTATCTTTTTCAAAACTTTCATATAGAAACTCATTTTATATAGAGAGATATGATAGAGTCCTTGTCTAGGTCAAATACTTAGTCAAGGCTTATCCAAATATGGCAAGTTAAGGGGAGCCCAACTCTTGAGCACCTCCTTCTTATTTTCATGCATCAATCTCTAGAAAAGGGTGCACAATATATACCCTAAAAGCCACAAAAATTCTAAAAAAAATTTGGATAAATTTGGTGCAAAATTGAAAGAGTTTTGGATTTCTAAAACTCTATCTCATAGAATTCGAAATCCAAACTTATTCCTTTTTGATTTGATCCAAACCACCTTCTATGTAAGAAAGAAGAGAGGAGACCTTTTGTGAATGTGGGAGAGACCTGAGAGAGGGCTTTTGTCATAAAAAATAAGAGGAGATTGGCGTTGAATGAGAGAGAGAGCGTGGGGAAGGCTTATGTGGTGCAAGGTGGAATCCTAGTCTTACTAGGATTCTATCTTATGACTTGTTTTAATTTAGTTTCTCAAACCAAATCAAACCAAAATTAGATCAACTTAATTAAAATAGGTCTTAACCCAATTAATAACCTAATTTAATCAGATTAAATTAGATTTAAATCTGATTTAATTTTTCAATCAAATTAGAAATTAGATTGACCCAAGTCCTAGTTGAACTAGGACTAGTTTTTTCTTGCACTTGGATTATCCAATAAACCAATTGGACTTGATCCAATCAAGTCTAAACTAAATCTAATTAAATAATATTTAATTAGACTTAATCTCAACCCATTGACTTAATCAAATTAAGCCAATTAGCAATCAAATTGCTAATCGATCCTCCTGCAACACTTGCACTGGGTTAAATGTCAATCGTATTGATCATTTAACCCTAGAACGATTCTTAATCGTTGATCAACCATCCGATCGGATCATGAACTCTAATGTGTGTGACCTCATAGGTCTGAACTTAAGCTGATAGCACAGGAACAAATTCCTATACCAATCGAAGTGACCATCTAGCAATGGTACCCGATGACCGGATTGGTCGAATGTGTAGAACAACATCCTTAGAACCCATGCGGATATAGTTTTCATATAATTCATCCCCTTGACCAAAATGATCATAGGTTCCACTGTCAACTCTGATCAGGTTGTCCACATTGTATTTCAAAATATCAAATCCATCTGATGGATTACCCTGGTCAAGGTTTTGCTAAATTGAAATACAGCGACTCATTCTTCTCCAACTCTTGGAGTGGTCAATCCCATCTCGATCACACTCTAACTTTGCAAGTACTTGACTGTGCCCAGAAGCCTTCCATCCTTGAATTAGAAATTCAGTTAGTCCAGTACCAAAGCACAGTGAGTTACTTGCAAGTCACTGAGGCGATCTCAAGTCTAAGGGACACTTATACCTATATCTCATCAGAGACATTCTCGACAGCAGAATACTCTGGAGTTGGTCACATTCAATGATGATGTACCAGTACATCTCACCTGTATGCCATACCAGTGTCTCCATACTCTTTGGTTAAGAGGACAACCAACCCATATGGCCTACAGCGACCTATGCTCGATAGAAGCTGTCGTCCTTATTAACAGCCTATCATTTGGTCATGAACCGTTTTAAGGACTAATCGATAAATCCTCTCTTTATCGAATCTAAATAGTCCTAAGAACTTCATCATAACAACGGAGTTCATTAGAAGATGAAAGCTTATGATGAAAATACCAAATATATTTTATTTATTAACAAATTAATTACAATACTTGGTTGCTCAACCGTCAACAGCTTCATGATTGACTTTTTGGGACACATTTCCCAACAACTCCCACTTGTCCTAAAGCCACTCGGCACAGTATCTAATACCCATCTTTGACTTGTGATTGTCGAACTCCTTTATTGCCAGGGCTTTAGTGAAGGGGTCGGCCAGATTCTCCTTTTCATCGATCTTCTGGAGGTCGACGTCATCTCGATCCATGATCTCTCAGACCAGGTGGAAGCGGTGCAAGATGTGCTTCGTCCGCTGATGTACTTTGGGTTCCTTCGCCTGAGCTATGGCACCAGTGCTGTCGTAATAGAGCAGGACCGGACCATCGAGGAAGGGTGCTACTCCGAGCTCGTTGATGAATTTTCTCAGCCACACAGCTTCCTTCGCGGCATCCGATGCTGCGATGTACTTCGCTTCACAAACAGAGTCCACCATAGTATGTTGCTTGGAACTCTTCCAGCAGATGGCTCCACCATTCAGAGTAAAGATATAACCCGACATGCTCCTGCTGTCATCACGGTCAGATTGGAAGCTAGAGTCTGTGAACCCCACAAGTTTCAGATCTGACTCGCCATAAACCAACCATTGGTCCTTAGTATTTCTCAAATACTTAAGGATGGCTTTAACCACTTTTCAATAATTTTCTCCAGGATCAGATTGGTATCTACTCACTACTCCTAGTAAGTATGCCATATCTGGTCTTGTACATGTCATGGCGTACATGATAGATCTCATGGCTGAAGCATATGGGACTCTACTCATATGCTCTCTCTCTTCAGAAGTTATCAGACAATCCTTCTTAGAGAGAGAAATTCTTTGGCCTATCGGTAGATAGCCCTTCTTGGAATTCTCCATGCTGAACCTCTTCAGCACAGTATCTATGTACATGGATTGGGATAACCCAAGCATCCTTTTAGATCTATCCCTATAGATCTTCATCCCTAGGATGTAGGATGCTTCACCCAAGTCCTTCATGGAGAACTGTGATGACAACCAAACTTTTATTCCCTGTAGTGTGGGGATGTCATTCCTGATTAAGAGAATATCATCCACATATAAGACAAGGAATACCACAACTGGACCATTTGCCCATTTAAAGATGCAGGGCTCTTCTCCATTCTTAATGAAGCCATACGTTTTGATTACCTTATCAAAATGCATGTTCCAACTCCGAGAAGCTTGCTTCAATCCATAAATAGATCTCTGAAGCTTGCACACCTTGGACTCATCTGTGGATGTAAACCCCTCAGGTTATATCATATACACCTCTTCGGTCAGCTCTCCATTCAGGAAAGCTGTCTTTACATCCATCTGCCAGATCTCATAATCCAGATGGGTAGCTATTGCAAGCATTATCCGAATGGATTTGAGCATTGCCACAGGAGAAAATATCTCGTCATAGTCAATACCATAATGTTGACGATACCCCTTGGCAACTAGACGGGCTTTATAGGTCTCCACCTTTCCATCCGCGCCCCTCTTCCTTTTGAAGACCCATTTACACCCAATGGGTTTAACCCCTTCAGATGGGTTAACTAATGTCCATACATCGTTGACCTTCATGGACTCCATTTCGAATTTCATGGCTTCAAGCCATTTCTTGGAATCAGGTCTCTGCATTGCATCCATATAGATGATCGGATCCTCATTATTCTCATCAAGTTCGATGGGATCACCATTCCAGAATAAGAAACCGTAGTATCTGTCCGACTGATGCGGTACTCTACCGGATCATCTTAATGGTGCAGGTACATTGGGCTCCGAATCTGATCTAATCATATCCGACTCAGGTTCAGCTATTGGTGTCGGTCCTTCTACCTATTGAACTTCATCAAGTTCAACCTTAGAGGCAACGGTTCCTTCACCAAGGAACACTTTTTCTAAATAAAATTGCCTTAAGACTGACGAACACCTTTTGTTCATCAGCATTGTAGAAAAAATATCCTTTTGTCTCTTTGGGGTACCCTATGAATGAGCATTTGTCAGACCTTGGTCTAAGTTTGTCTGTGACTAATCGTTTGACATAGGCCGGGCACCCCCAGACCCTAAGGTGTGAAAGTGCTGGCTTACGTCCTATCCATATCTCATATGGAGTCTTAATTACAGACTTACTTGGAACCCTATTTAACAGATAACAGGCTGATTTGAGTGCATATCCCCAGAAGGATATCGGCAAGCTAGCAAAACCCATCATGGATCGGACCATGTCTAATAGAGTTCGATTCCTCCTTTCAGACACATCATTATGCTGTGGTGTTCCTGGAGGAGTCCATTGGGAGAGAATCCCATTCTCTCCTAGATATGTGAGAAACTCACTAAAAAGGTATTCTCCTCTTCGGTCAAATCGAAGAGTTTTAATACTCTTCCCAGTTTATTTTTCTACTTCACTTCGAAATTATTTGAACATTTTAAATGAATTCGACTTATGTTTCATCAGATAGACATATCCATATCGAGATAGGTAATCCGTGAAAGTTATGAAGTAAAAATATCCACCTCTAGCACTGGTGCTCATGGGCCCGCATATATCAGTATGTACTAGGCCCAAGAGCTCAGTAGCTCTCTCACCTTTTCCAGTAAAAGGTGACTTGGTCATTTTACCAAGAAGACAGGACTCATAGGTTGGAAGTGGTTCACAATCACTGACTTCGAAGATTCCCTCTTAAGTCAACCTGTTTATTCTGTTCTTGTTTATATGATCTAGCCTACAGTGCCATAAGTAGATATCTGACACACTATCTAATCTAAGGTGCTTGCCAGTAGAATAGACTCTTATCAGGCTTGATCTTTTTGGTCTGACTCTGCACTGATGTCCCAGCCTGAACTTGCACCTTCTTCACTTTCTTCTTCTTGTTCTTCTTCCCTTTCTTAAAGGGTCGAGAACCAGAAGACGAACCTCCAACTAAGTTCACCGACTCCTTGAGGAGTTGGTGATCCTTCTCAAAGTTCTGAAGCAACCCCAGTAACCCATGGTAGTTTACTTCAGGCTTTGTCATTCTATAATGAGTGAGGAATGGGAGATAAGACTTGGGTAGCGAGTTCAGTATTGCATCTTTCCCAAGCTGCTCATGCAAGGGAAAGCCGAGCTTGCTCAATCATTCCATCCGCTCGATCATGTACAATACATGATCAGTGACAGAGGCACCATCCCGTATTTTGGCGTTGAAGATGGCACAACTAGTCTTGTGCCTCTCTACGTCATTGGGTGTGCCAAAGGCATCCTCCAACACTTGAAGCATGTCCTTTGGCTGAGCCGTTTCGAATCTGCAACTGAACTCGTCGCTCATGGCAGCCAGCATGATACAGTGCACCGTGGTCCGATCATTGAGCCACTTCTGGTAAGTGTCTCTCACTGTTCCACATGCATTGACAGCTGGCTCCTCAAGTGCAGGATTCATTATCATATATAGGATCCGTTCATGCTCCAGGACTATTTTCAACTTTCGGTACCAGCTACCGAAGTTGGGTCCCACCAACTTATGATTGTCCAACAATGATCGGAGCGATAGGGAAGTGGCCATATTTGCACAAAGGAGAACCATAACCTAATTAGTAATTGATTTATTAAACCTAAAGATTTGGATTTTAATCAAAAGGTTTCTCCCACTATTTTATTCGAATTGGTAGCCTCTACCTCTAATTCGAGGAATTACCCTAATTTCTTAGTGGGTACTAGAATCCACTTAGACTGCACACAAGCCCAACTTTGGTTGGCCAACCCATGTACATCTAAGGGTAGGTTCATAACCAATTATTTCTCTAAATAATTTCTAATAATTTTAATTTTGCCCCAGAAACCTAATCAGTAGGCTTTGGCCTCCACTGTAAGGATCCGGTTAGGTCCAACCATTAACATGATCATACTTGGTGTATCTAACCAACGAATGATTAAGCCCAACTTTGGTTGGCTCACCTAACCACCATTAGAGAGACACTTCCAAGTCAACATATGATGAGTGATAATTCCATTAGTCAACAAGCACCAGGCCTTTGGGTCTGCAATGATTATTGAGTTAATGGACTCATTATCAAACACCTTAATGGGAGGCTATGACTCAGTTATCTCCATAACTTTATCATTTTAAGGACCTAATAATTTTAGAAGATTTAAATAATATAGAGGATGAGGTCAGATGAACCAGCTTATCATGATCCTCCCACTGGCTTCACCAAGTCAGCTTAAGGGAGACCATTAAAAGGTCTGGTCTAGGAGCACCTAAATCAGTCACACTGATTTACCTAGCTGACATGGGTCAGCTCGAATAGTCAAGTGATCTGATCAAAACATAATTTCACCAAGAGGCCAGGTAAGTTCGATCAGTGGGAGGGTCTGCCAAAGCTTGCCTTAGACACCATCAGAAATGGCCAGGTAAGCGGGCTCCAAATTAAAAACCACCGGTCTGGTTTACCTTAGACACCAACTGGTTTAATTAGTTTTGATTAGATCAACCTAACAGTTCGTGCTAGACAGCTTAGCCAAGAATCAAGTCTATTTGGTTCTCGTTAAAGACATGGACTTGACCAACTACAACTATTGTAATTGATCTAGAGAATCGTTGACCTAATCTAAGACAACAATTGATTAGATTTAGTCAATTCTCTAATTAAGTCCATCTTCAATCTAACCATAGGTCCAACCCAATTAATGGACCTAATTTCCACTAACCCATTAACCCAATGTGTTATGGTTTGTGTCTTAGGTTCTTCAATTCACAATCCTAGAACCTAATCAAACAACTTCTTAATTCTTAATTAAGTTTTGGGCTGAGGGTTGGGTTCGACTTTTTAAAAAAATAATTTTCATATTTATAAAATAATTTTATAATATAATTCTACCAACCATATTGCATGTTTGATTCATAATCAAGATACAAGTGAAATAAACATGAAACTACTTTAGATCTAATCTAAACAGGTTCATGTAATTGAAATAATTTCAACTTTAAATAATTTTTTTATACAAAAATTATTAACAAATAGATTTTATTTCAGATTTAAATATCTTTTAAATCTAATAAATCATAAATTTAATCTAGATCATATCTAACAAATTTATGATTAAAGATAGATCTACACAAACTAGGACAACCTTTGCACTGTAAGGGATAAACCTTACAGTAGGACAACCTTGCAGTTTGTGATTGATCTAAAATTTTAATTTTAGATTTAATAATTAGATTATAAATTAGATATAATCTAAGAAATAATCTAAGCATGTATAAATAATCATGTAATAAAGAACCTAGGCTCGGATACCAATTGTAGGAACCAGATCTAGGGTTTCAGGATTAGATCTTGAAACTTTTTCAAGATCATACAGCGGAAGACTAAAATAAATTAAAATTATTTTCTAAAATTAAAAAATTTCTAAATCTAAGATCTTATTACATGATTATTATATAAAATTAAATCAAAAATTAAAATATATAAATATAGCATGAACTACATGTTGATCATATCAACATATTTCTATACTACATCTAATGTATGTATTAAACAATAGATCAGATCTATTACCTTGCAAGTTAGACGTTCTAACCTCGCTGATCCAGGCTTGAGGATGATGTTGCAAGCCGCACATGCGTCCGGCCTCTAGGAGTCATCCACACGAGCCCACGAATCTTGATCAGAAGTCCTGCTTCAGGAAATCAGCACAGTATGCTAGTACTGCGCTGATCCTTCTTTGATGGTTGATCAGGTGCCTCCTTCTTCTTGATTTGGACTCTTCTGAAGATAGAAAGTAGAAGGAGGAGTTTTAGATTTGAGATACTCTCAGGAAACTCAAGATGGAGGGAGGAAAGATATGAAAACAAACAACCCTAGAAGAAGACCCTCTTCTTCTTCTCGTTTCTCTCTCTAGACACCCTAACTAGTGTCATTTATATCTCCACGACCCAAAAGTTTTTCTCTCTAATTTTGGAATGGCTCAAAGGTCTCTCAAATCTCTATCTTCTTCAAAACTTTCATGAAGAAACTCATTTTATATAGAGAGATATGATAGAGTCTTTGTCTAGATCAAATACCTAGTCAAGGCTTATCCAAACATGACAAGTTAAGGGGCACCCAACTCTTGAGCATCTCCTTCTTATTTTCATGCATAGATCATCAGAAAAGGGTGCAAAATATGTACCCTAAAAGTCATAAAAATTTCAAAAAAAAATTGGATAAATTCGGTGCAAAGTTGAAAGAGTTTTGGATTTCTAAAACTCTATCTCATAGAATTCAAAATCCAAACTTATTCCTTTTTGATTTGATCCAAACCACCTTCCATGTAAAAAAGAAGAAAGGAGACCTTTTGTGAACGTGGGAGAGACCTGGGAGAGGGCTTTTGTCACACAAAATAAGAGGAGATTAGCGTTGAATGAGAGAGAGGGCGTGGGGAAGGCTTATGTGGTGCAAGGTGGAATCCTAGTCTTACTAGGATTCTATCTTATGACTTATTTTAATTTGGTTTCTCAAACCAAATTAAACCAAAATTAGATCAACCCAATTAAAATAGGTCTTAACCCAATTAATAACTTAATTTAATCAGATTAAATTAAATTTAAATCTGATTTAATTTTTTAATCAAATTAGAAATTAGATTGACCCAAGTCCTAGTTGAACTAGGACTAGTTTTTTCTTGCACTTGGCTTATCCAATAAATAAATTGGACTTGATCCAATCAAGCCCAAACTAAATCTAATTAAATCATATTTAATTAAAATTAATCTCAGCCCATTGGCTTAATCAGATTAAGCCAATTAGCAATCGAATTGCTAATCGATCCTCCTGCAACACTTGCACTGGGTTAAATGTCAATCGTATTGATCATTTAACCCTAGAACAATTCTTAATCGTTGATCAACCATCCGATCGGATCATAAACTCTAATGTGTGTGACCTCATAGGTCCGAACCTAAGCCGGTAGCACAGGAACAAATTCTTATACCAATTGAAGTGACCATCTAGCAATGGTACCCGACGACCGGATAGGTCGAATGTGTAGAACAACATCCTTAGAACCCATGCGGATATAGTTTTCACATAATTCATCCCCTTGACCAAAATGATCATAGGATACCCCAGAGTTCAACTGTCAACTCTGATCAGGTTGTCCATATTTTATTTCAAAATATCAAATCCATCTGATGGATTACCCTGGCCAAGATTTTGCTAAATTGAAATACAGCGACTCATTCTTCTCCAACTCTTGGAGTGGTCAATCCCATCTCGATCACACTCTAACTTCACAAGTACTTGACTGTGCCCAGAAATCTTCCATCCCTGAATTAGAAATTCAGTTAGTCCAGTACCAAAGCACAGTGAGTTGCTTGCAAGTCACTGAGGCGATCTCAAGTCTAAGGGACACTTATACCTATATCCCATTAGAGACATTCTCGACAGCAGAATACTCTGGAGTTGGTCACGTTCAATGATGATGTACTAATACATCTCACCTGTATGCCATACCAGTGTCTCCATACTCTTTGGTTAAGAGGACAACCAACCCATATGGCCTACAGCGATCTATGCTCGATAGAAGCTGTCGTCCTTATTAACAGCCTATCATTTGGTCGTGAACTGTTTTAAGGACTAATTGATAAATCCTCTCTTTATCGAATCTAAATAGTCCTAAGGACTTCATCATAACAACGGAGTTCATTAGAAGATGAAAGCTTATGATGAAAATGCCAAATATATTTTATTTATTAACAAATCAATTACAATACTTGGTTGCTCAACCGTCAATAGTTTGACGATTGGCTTTTTGGGATACATTTTCCAACACAGAAAAGCCTCGTCGGCATATGAGGTAAGCCTCCTCCCCTTCCTCTCTTCTCTCCCTTCCTTTCCGTGTCGATGTGCACACTCATCGGTGATCGAAGTCATCAGATTTTGTTGCGGAAGTAACTTTCATTTTTTTGTCATTTCTCTTTGATTCCGACGCCGGTGGTCACCGTCGACCACCGAGTTTGGTCCCCCTCTTGCCGCCGGATCGCCTCCCTTCGACCGCTGACCATCTCCGTGCCGACTGCATAGTCGATCGGCCAACCAATGAGGGGATTAAAGATCCCCTGTTTCGGCCCAAAAGAAACCCACGGGAAAGGAAGAAGAAAAGAAGAAGAAGAAGAAGGAAAAGAAAAGAAAAAGAAAAGAAAAAGAAGAAAAAGAAAAGAAAAATAAGAAAAAAAAAAGAAAAAAGAAAAAAAAATAGAAGAAAAAAAATAAAATAATAATAATATAATAATAATAGATAGAATTTTCTCTCATCTCTCTTCCGTGAAGGAAAAAAAAAGAGAAAGAAAGAAAAGAAGAAAGAAAAAAAATAAAATAAATTAATTTATAAATAATAAAATATGAGAAAAATAGTTTCTCTCTCTTCCCTCTCTCCTTTCAGTCTGAACTAGTATTTTCTCTCTCTAGAAATTGACTTTCTCTCTCTACTTTCTCTCTCTAGAATCTTTCTTCTAGATTATTTCTATCTCCTAAGATTTCTAAAATTTTGAGAAGAATGATGATGAATTTAAATGATTCTCGTGATAGATTTTTGATATATCATCGTCGGACGGTACACCGACATCCACTTTGATCAGATCAGGTATTTTTAGATTTTATTTCTCATGATCTTATTGAATTGTCCACATGATAATCTTAACATGATTTGATCTGATTGATCAAATTTGTTGAATCATATTGTCTGAAGAGTTTTCTCTCTCTAGAATTTTCTCTCTCTAGAATTTTCTCTCTCTAAAATATTCTCTCTTGATTGATTCTCTCTCTAAAAAGGTTAGTAAATAAGAAAATTTTTTTTAATAGTCCTGATCTGATTCTAATGAAGAACTCTAATCCATGATTGTCAGACAGCGTACTGGCACCCACCTTAATCAGACCATGAATCTTTAGATTTGATCATCCATGATTTCGATCTAGCCATGACTTGATTTGATCATATTGATTTCACCAATCGAGATATTGGACCAATCGTAATGTTGGATTGTGTCACCTGATCAATTTGAATTGTACCTCATGAATTCTCTCTCCTCTGATTTTTTCTTTCCACTTGATTTTATGAAATCGATGAAGAAATCTCGATCCTATCACTTCGAATCCGATTTGATCTGATAGTTAAACTTTGGATCGTTTAGGTCCTAATTAGATTTTGATTAGATGAAATTAGATGATCGGATCTAATCTAAAGCGTTGAAATATGGTATTCGTATTCTTTCTAATTATTGAAATTGATTCTGTATAGGATTGTGAATGTTTGATCATTGGATATCGCGATATGATCTACGAACAAAATTTTTGGAAGAAAATTTATAAAATTATATGGATTTATTGGAATACGTTCGAGGTAAGTAATGTTTCACTTTTTCTAGATTTATCGATAAATTATAATATATTTTTCTGACATGATTTGTGAAATGATGCATGAATTGGATGAATGATATTTTGTTATGAAAATATCTTATTTGAAATGTTATGATGAAGCGTGATTGAACATATTGATTTCATGATGCATTATATTGATTGATTTCGATACTACATGATTATATATTTTATTATCAAAATTAAAATATAAAACATGATTTATGAAGAATTTTGATATAAGAACAATATGAATTGACAATCTGACTATGTAAAGGACCCTGCCAATGGGGGCATATACGTTGGCAATTGATTTATCCTGAGGGTTCATGTCGTCAGAGAGACCAGCGACAAACCGCCAGAGAGACCAGCGATTTTGAAGGACTTTGCTGCCAGATGATTCGCAGCTCACCGTAAGAAGATATGCGGTGTTATGACCCTGTCACAGGAAAAATATGGTCATAGCTCATGGTTGATGAAAAGAATTTAAGAACGAAAGAAATTGAAATCTTGAAAGAAACTTAAATTTTTGAAAAAGAAATGAATTTGGCATGAATTATGTTGCATAATTGAAATTAATTTCGAATTGATGAACTCTATATGCTTATTTTCTATAAATGATTATTTACTTAAATGCCTGATGAAATCTGTTGAGAAGTGATCATTGCTTACTGGGCTGTCTAGCTCATTACCTCCTATTTTTACTATTTTTACAGATGTTGAGGAATTAAGATGATACAAGATATGAATGGAAGAGTGATCAGAAGCAGAATCTCCATACTTTTATTTTAAATTGAAGTCTTATTGAATTTAATGTAAGGTCTATGAATCATTGTTGAATTTATTGAGATATTAAAGAAGAAATTTAGATCGTTATGTTTTGGATTTGAATTATTGACTAATTATTCCACTGTTGTTTTAAGATAACATGATAAGATGCCTTGCATGCTTATGGGAAGAGTTTTCTATGAGTATGCGGTGGTTGCCATGACCCTCGATTCACAATCTCGGGTCGAGGGCGTGACAATTAAAGTGGTATCAGAGCATAAGTGGATGAATTATGAAACATAGAATCAGATATAGAATGGGTGTAGGTGGATAGACACTAGGGACATTATGGTGTAGATCTTTGATGATTGTAGTGGGAGAAATATTTATAAATTTTGATTAAACATTGAGATTATGTATAAAAGGATCGTAAGAGATTATGACATATGGAGTTTGAAATATGATGGATAATCTATAGATCATGATATGATTAGTTAGATCTTGATTGAAAGTAATTACAAAAGGATTGACATAAAATTGTATTGTGCATTATGGTTATTAATTTGATCATTGGTTATTCAAGTGAATCGTAAGTTCAAATTCGATGTGAGAATAATACTATGATATTACTTCTAGTTAAGAGGTTGACTATTATTGGCAAGATAAAGATTTGATAATAAAATGTTATTCCAGAATGGGCTAAGAAATTTTTTTTTATGATGCTTGATTGGAATATTTATCGAAATTGAATTTGGTATGTGGATTATATATAAAGTGACATATTAGGATGAATGCATATTTGAGGATATTACTAAGAACCCTATTTCTTATTGATGAAATCGATTATGAAGTTTGTAGAATATTCATCGTACTGGAATCTTTAATCATCATCCTTAGATCTAGATAATGGATCTTATTATGTCTCTTGGAGACTACATGATGTGTATGAAATTTCAATTTAAAAAATTTTGTATCTAAGTTGATCATGAGATTTTCTGATATTATTGTTGAGGTTGTTAATGAAAAAAATTGATATCTTTAGATTAAGATAAAAGATCTAATTTATATTTATTTCAGATTAAGGGATCCATGTGAATTTATAATTTAGAAATTTTGGATTTAAGAATTGATATGGAGTTTCCTTTGCTTTTGTTAACGAGGTCCCTAATTGAATCTACTATTAAATGGAGATTTGATTTTTTTGAAGCTTGTATGATTGTTATGAAAGGATATTTGATAGATATTGAAGATCCTAATGATAAAAATTTAAAAAAAAAATAATGATTTAAAATTCTTATATATTCTGATTATGTTCAAATTTGGTGGAGCATTGAAGGATTTTTTTCGTTGATTTGACTTATAAAAATTTTGATTTAAAAATTATCAAATTAAATTGATATGAGAATTAAGATTTGACTCATATTGATTATAGTAAATCTATATGATGGTTTTAAATATGATATTGGACTCAAGGGTTAATCAAGATTATTGTACACCAGTAAAAGTATGAATGAGAATCGAAAGTTAATCTTTGACTTCAATTAAAATTTAAAATTTTAGATCTTTTCTATTGATAAGATAAAGAAATAATTTGATCAAAATTTTTTTGGTGAAGCTAAAAAATTTTGATTGTTAGATCAGAGTGCGCAGTGGAAGCATGGTAATCTGGATTACTTTGAGTAAGTCAGGAATGTTGATTCTTTGAGTCAAAAAATTATGATAGATGATATGGTTTGATACAAGAAATTTATTAATATTAGAAAGAATAATATTTTAAAATTTTGAATCATTTTAGATATCCTAATGTGATTTTTAAAAGTAGTTCTTCCACCTACTATGCTACAAAAATATTTAGCATCCTAATTTTAGGATGAGTGGATCTTTGATTTTAGATTTTAGATTTAGAATATCCTAAAATTGAATGTTAAAATTCTCTATTTATTAAGAAAAATATTTGAGATTGTTTATCGAATAATGATTTCGATCTTAGATCATTATACTCAAATATTTATCTCCAGGATATAAAAAAATTTAAAGATTGGATTCTTTTGATCATTATTATTTCTCTGACTGAATAGAAAAGATTGAGGTTATCTATTGATATTGATGATTGTTCTACAAAAGATAGATTGGAGTTATTTATAATTTAATTTGATAATAAATTAATTAATTAAGAGTTGTTAATGTTTAGATAAAGAAAATGATATACTTACTTAGAATAGAGATATTGATTTTGATTATAAGAAAAATATAGTTTTGATTTAGATCAATTTTTGAGTTATTGATTTTCATTATGGAATGACTTAATGATAAAATTTGCTTCAAGAATTAGAATATTTAAGAGTTTGAGGGTTTGAGTAAGAAAATTTCGATGACTAGAAATAGTGATATTGATTCAATCAACAATGGTGATATTAATCTTTATGAAACAACTTAATGGTGAAGTTGTATCGAGAATTAAAATATCAAAAGTTTGAGAATGAGATTGAAATGATAAATCTTTAACTTTTAAAAGTATGAATAAGAAAAAATATTTTTGAATTTTGATTGATTAGGATGTCATAGTATAATTTATGAAAGTATGTTTTCCTATCTTATGATGGATTGAAATTAAGAGTGGTTAATATTTTAAAATAAATAAATAAATAAATAAATGATGATGAATAAAGTTCTTATGCAAGAATAGAGACATTGACCTTCTTCTATTCACAAGAGATAGATTTGATTTTAATATGAGTCATGAGATATTGAACATTAATTTTTACAGAAAATAAGATCATAATTTTGAAATCTTGAAACATTGAAAATCTTTGAGATGTTGGTCTTGATAAATAAGAAAATGAATGGTTCTATTTTAGATAGATATTTGATGTACCAATTTTTTTCTTATGAAATGATTTAAGAATGAATTTAAATCAAAAATTAGAATATTAAAATATTTGTGGATGAGATTCAAGTAAGAAACTATGAAGACTCAAGTAAAAAAAATTTCGAGGATGAAATTTCTTTTAGAGAGGAAGAATGTGATGGCCCAGCCCATGTAAGAATCTCAGCCCACCAAAGCCCAAAACAAAAAAAAAAAGAAAGAAAATAGGGGAGAAGACTCCCTTCGGGAGTCTTCTTCCTCCTCTCGCCGGCTCCCAATCGAAGTCGGAAAGAGCTCCCTCCGGCCCTATTTAAGGAGGAGAACCCTCTTCTCTCCCTCTCATCGAGAAATCCCAGGGTAAAACGGCGGCAATCGTCGAAAAATCCTCACAGAGACTCGTCACTGTGTCCGTCCAATTTTTTATTGGAAAAGCCTCGCCGGCGTCGGAGGTAAGCCTCCTCCCCTTCCTCTCTTCTCTCCCTTCCTTCCCATGCCGATGTGCATGCTCGTCGGTGATCGAAGTCGTCGGATTTTGTTGCGGAAGTAACCTTCATTTTTTTGCCGTTTCTCTTTGATTTCGATGCCGGTGGTCACCGCTGACCATCGGGTTTGGTCCCCCTCTTGCCGTCAGATCGCCTCCCTTCGGCCGCCGACCATCCCCGTGCCGACTGCATAGTCGATCAGCCAACCAATGAGGGGATTAAAGATCCCCTGTTTTGGCCCAAAGAAACCCACGGGAAAAGAAGAAGAAAAGAAGAAGAAGAAGAAGGAAAAGAAAAGAAAAGAAAAAGAAAAGAAAAAGAAGGAAAAGAAAAGAAAAAGAAGAAAAAGAAAAGAAAAAAAAATAAGAAGAAAAATAAAATAATAATAATAATATAATAATAATAAATAGAATTTTCTCTCCTCTCTCTTCTGTGAAGGGAAAAAAAAGAGAAAGAAAGAAAAGAAGAAAGAAAAAAAATAAAATAAAATAATTTATAAATAATAAAATATGAGAAAGAGAGTTTCTTTCTCTTCCCTCTCTCCCTTCAGCCTGAACTAGTATTTTTTCTCTTTAGAATTGAACTTTCTCTCTCTACTTTTTCTCTCTAGAATTTTCTCTCTAGATTATTTCTCTCTCCTAAGATTTTTAAAATTTTGAGACGAATAATGATGAATTTAAATGATTCTCGTGATGGATTTTTGATCTATCATCGTCGGATGGTACACCGACATCCACTTTAATCAGATCAGATATTTTTAGATTTTATTTCTCATGATCTTATTGAATTGTCCATATGATAATCTTAACATGATTTGATCTGATCGATCGAATTTGTTGAATCATATTGTCTGAAGAATTCAAGATGAGTTTTCTCTCTCTAGAATTTTCTCTCTCTAAAATATTCTCTCTTGACTGATTCTCTTTCTAAAAAGGTTAGTGAATGAAAAAATTTCTTTTAATAGTCCTGATCTGATTCTAATGAAGAACTCTGATCCATGATTGTCAGACAGTGTACTGGCACCCACCTTAATCAGACCATGAATCTTTAGATTTGATCATCCATGATTTCAATCTAGCCATGACTTGATTTGATCATATTGATTTCATCAATCGAGATATTGGACCAATCGTAATGTTGGATTGTGTCACCTGATCAATTCGAATTGTACCTCATGAATTCTCTCTCCTTTGATTTTCTCTCTCCACTTGATTTTATGAAATCGATGAAGAAATCTCGATCCTATCACTTTGAATCCGATTTGATCTGATAGTTAAACTTTGGATCGTTTAGGTCCTAATTAGATTTTGATTAGATGAAATTAAATGATCGGACCCAATCTAAAGCATTGAAATATGGTATTCGTATTCTTTCTAATTATTGAAATTGATTCTATATAGGATTGTGGATGTTTGATCATGGGATATTGCGATATGATCTACGAACAAAATTTTTGGAAGAAAATTTATAGAATTATGTGGATTTATTGGAATGCGTTCGAGGTAAGTAATGTTTCACTTTTTCTAGATTTATCGATAAATTATAATATATTTTTCTGACATGATTTGTGAAACGATGCATGAATTGGATGAATAATATTTTGTTATGAAAATATCTTATTTGAAATGTTATGATGAAGCATGATTGAACATATTGATTTTATGATATATTACATTGATTGATTTCGATACTACATGATTATATATTTTATTATCAAAATTAGAATATGAAACATGATTTATGAAGAATTCTGATATAAGAATAATATGAATTGACAATCTGACTATGTAAAGGATCCTGTCAATGGGGGCATATACATTGGTAATTGATTTGTCCTGAGGGTTCATGTCGCCAGAGAGACCAGCGACAAACCGCCAGAGAGACCAGCGGTTTCGAAGGACTTTGCTGTCAGATGATTTGCAGCTCACCGCAAGAAGATATGCGGTGTTATGACCCTGTCACAGAGAAAATATGGTCATAGCTCATGGTTGATGAAAAGAATTTAAGAACGAAAGAAATTGAAATCTCGAAAGAAACTTGAATTTTTGAAAAAGAAATAAATTTGGCATGAATTATGTTGCATAATTGAAATTGATTTCGAATTGATGAACTCTATATGCTTATTTTTTATAAATAATTATTTACTTAAATACCTAATGAAATCTGTTGAGAAGTGATCATTGCTTACTGGGCTGTCTAGCTCATTACCTCCTATTTTTATTATTTTTATAGATGTTGAGAAATTAAGATGATACAAGATATGAATGGAAGAGTGATCAGAAGCAGAATCTTCATACTTTTATTTTAAATTAAAGTCTTATTGAATTTAATGTAAGGTCTATGAATCATTATTGAATTTATTGAGATATTAAAGAAGAAATTTAGATCGTTATATTTTGGATTTGAATTATTGACTAATTATTCCACTGTTGTTTTAAGATAACATGATAAGATGCCTTGCATGCTTATGGGAAGAGTTTTCTATAAATATGCGGTGGTTGCCATGATCCTCGATTCACAATCTCGGGTTGGGGGCGTGACAGTAATATTATCTAATCTAGGGTGCTAGTTTGACGTATACTTTACACTAACAGGCTATGGTATTGAGTTTATGTCATTTTCAATTATCCAGTATCATTCATAATGATATCACAATAATCATTTTTATTGACACCATCAATAAGATTAGACAATAGTGACAATCACTTAAAATGACATCTTCAGAATTGAAAATAAGCTCGACGATTTTTAATGTTAAGACTGGAACATACTTTTATTTCTTACATTCAGGAGTCTCTTGCCATTTTCAAATCTTCTACTATCCAGAAGTCTTTTGTAACTATTTGCAAACATGACTTGTACTGTTGGTATTCTATACCTAGGTAGTAGTATTATCAATAGAGAAACTTCAAAGAGTTATCATATAACTATCTTGACCAGCAACTATTTACTGATTTCTCTTTTAAACCTGTTTGGGTTAGCCTGAGACTTCTTGATCAATTCACTCAAAAACTATACTTAACTTTTGATACTGGCTATTGAGGTTAGGTCTGATAATATTGTCACTGTCTAACAGCAAACAGAGTGATAATATTCTAGCCATTTTTGAAAAGAGAACAATTGACCTATTAGTATATGAACTATTTTAAGCCTTAAGATTTAGACTTTAGTCTAAAGATACTCCCACTATTTTATATGAATTGATAGCCTTTACCTCTAATCTGAGAAATTACTTTAATTCTTTAGCAGGTACTAGATTCACACGACTGCATATAAGTCTGAGGATGGCTCGATCAACCCATATGCACCTATGGATAGGTTCTTAACCAATTGTTTCTCCAAACTATCTCTAGTATTTAATTTAGCCCCAGATTTTATTTTAGTAGGTGATGGGCCTCCATTAAAAGTTTCAGTTAGGTCCAACTATTAACATGAACTTACTCAGTGATTCTAGCCAAAGAATGATCAGATCTGAAAATGGCTCGATTAACCCAACGATTCATCAGATAGTTCAATAGAGTCATCATATGATAAATAATAATTCTATCATTCCAAGAGAATACCAGATGGATGGCGCCTGCAATGTCAATCAAAAATAATGGATCCATTATCATTCACCTTAATGGAAGGCTATGATCTAGTTATCCCCATAACCAGCTCATTTTATGGACCTAATAATTTAGAAGATTTGATTAAATCTTTTAGAAGATATCAGTCGATCTACAAGTCATAAATCCTCCCATTGACTTCATCAAGTCATGAAAAAGACTAGTGACTAGCGGGTCCAACTGGCATATCATAAATCCTCCCACTGACTTCACCAAGTCATGGGAAGGACTAGAGACAAGTCGGTCCAGGATACCTAAATCAGTCATATTGATTAACCTTAATGGCATGGGCTAACTCAAATCACTTAACGATTTAATTAAAATCTAATTCACCAAATTGGCTAGGTAAGTATGATAGGTGGGAGGGTCTGCTAAGCTTGCCTTAGACACCATTGAAATGGTCAGGTAAGCCGCTCCCAATTAAAAATCACCGATCAAAATGCCAAACTTATCTTAGACACCAATTGGTAAACTAGTTTTGATTTGATCAATTTAATGATTTGGATTCAACTACTGAGCCACAATCAAGATCCATTTGGTCTAATCAAAGATATGGACTTGACCATCTATAACTATTGTGTTAGAGAAATCTTAATTAATCTAATTCAATATTTAGTTAGACTTAATCAATTTCTCTACATGGTCAATCAATTCTTTGATTCTAACCTTAGGTCTAACCCAATTAAAGAGAAGGATCTAATTTGAGCTAACCCATGCTTTATATTTTATGCAATGTCATTAGATCTCAAATCACAATTCTAGATCTATTCAGTTCAATACTTAATTCTCAATAAGTTTTTGCATCAATATGATTAAGATTTTAAAATAATTTCTTATGTAAACCTTTTACACTAAATCATAAAATCTTTTAGATCAAATCTAAATTTTTATGATTTTAAATCTAAACAATTTTGATTAATCAAGATTAGATATAACTAGTTTCTTCGTTACTTGCATTACATACAACAACACGTAGGATTTCAAGATCTAGAATTTTGCAAAAAAGTAAGTTTTCTCCTTTCACTTTCTTCTTCATGGGACCTTACAGTGGCACCCCAACACACCATAAGAGCACCCCATTGAATGGGAAGAGAGGATCATGTAACCCTACTTGCTCCTATGACTGAATGATTTGGTGATTACCCAATCTGAGTACTTTACTACTCAGAATATCTAATCTAATTCATATATCATATATGCAAAAATTTAGATCTAATCTAAATTATATTAGATCTGATTTTACATTAGATCATATCAAAAATTAAATCATAATATATCTCATGTATTACTAAATCTAGATTTCAACTCTACATATATATATGTTTATATCATAACAAACCTTCACTCTGATACTATTTGAAGGGAAGCGTGGTGGTTTTGCACATGCATTTTTAAAAATTTAAAGCAGAACATACATAGATTAAATAATTTAATCTATAATATATGCATAGATCAAATCTAAAACTATCATACAGAATTTATGACATAAACTAATATGCATGTATGTAAATCTAAAATCTAAAATTCATCAAGTGTTGATCATATCTATAAATAATTAGATCATATTTAAATTTATATTTGTATCATATCTAAATAAGAATTGAGTTTAGAACTTCATACTTGAGCATAGATAGCAGATCACCGTATCTGAAATTTATGGTAGTTGGTTCTTCATGATGCTCGACAGCCGCACACGTGTCCGGTCTCTATGGGTACCATACGAAGCCCTTGTGCTGATCGATCTCTCTAGGAGTGCTAGCTCACAAAGACAACATGCTTTGGCTGATCTAAGAGGAATATGAAAAAGATAATGAATAAGGAGACCTTCTTCTTTCCTTTCTGGATCCATGCATCAGATCTCTATAATAGAGATCAAGAGAAGAACACTTTCTTCTCGATTTTTTCATACACAAGAGAGAATATTTCTCTTTTTCTTTCATGCCTTTAAGAAGAATTTTTTTTCTCTAATTTTTTATGATAAAAATCAGATCTAATCTTTCATACTAAAAGTAACATAAATTTTTATATTCTAGAAAAATTCATAAAACAGATCCAAGAGAAGAACCATTCTTCTCTCTTCTTCTCCCTTTTTTTCTTTGATCTAAAACTCTAGGAAGCCCCAAACACCCAACTAGATTTTTTTTATATTTTTTCTTCAAATTTTCATGTTAAAAATTAGATCTAATCTAATTTTTATCTTAAAAAAAATAGATAAAAAAATCTGAAAGAAGAACTCCTTCTTTAAGGCTGCACACAAGAAAAAAGACCCTTCTTCTTCCTTCTCTTTCTCTTATTGGAAAGAATCTTTCTTCTCCAATTTTTTCCTATAAAACTAGTAGAAGAGCCTCTCTTTAACACCTAAGAACCAACAAGAAAGTCTCTCAAAATTCTTTCCAGAAGGGAGAGGAGAAGAGAGCTAAGGCATATAGGATATGGGGCATCCAACTTTTGGATGCCCCCTCCTTTTTTTCTTTAGGCAACAAGAAAGAGGGAAGATGCCTTGTTTCTCATGGAAGAAAACAAAGGGGTGTGGCTCTTTTTATGGGCATGGGTTTTCTCACATGAAGAGAGGTGGGGCGTGAGGATTAAATTGAAGGAACTAGATCTAGGGTTTCAGGATTAGATCTTGAAACTTTTTCAAGATCAGACAGCGGAAGACTAAAATAAATCAAAATTTATCTTATAAAATCAGAGAATCCCTAGATCTAAGATCCTATTATATAATTATTATATGGTATTAAATCAAAAATTAAAATATAAAGAGAAAGAACTACATGTTGATCATATCAACATGTTTCTATACTACATCTAATGTATGTAAAAAATAATAGATCAGATCTATTACCTTACAAGTTAGATGTTCTAACTTTCTTGATCTAGACTTGAGGATGATGTTGTGAGTTGCACATGTATCTAACCTCTAAGAGTCATCTACATGAGTCCCCGAATCATGATCAGAAGTCCTGATCCAGAAAATCAGCACAGTATGCTAGTACTGTGCTGATCCTTCTTCGATGGTCGATCAGATGCCTCCTTCTTCTTGATTTGGACTCTTTCAAAGATGAGAAGTAGGAGGAGGAATTTTAGATATAAGACACTCCCAGAAAATTCACAGATGGAGGAAGGAAAGAGGTGAACACAGCAACCCTAGAAGAAGACCCTCTTCTTCTTCTCTTTGCTCTAACCCAGACACTTAGTTTTGTGTCTAATATATCTCCATGCCCCTACACTCTTTCTCTCTAATTTATATATGCCTCAAAGGTCTCTCAATTCTCTATAATTTATAAAAATATTAAGAAGAAATTTATCTTAAATAATGAGATATGAAGAATCCTTGTCTAGGTCAAATATCTAGTTAAGAAAATCCAAACAGAGCAAGACAAGTGGTGCCGAACTCTTGGGTGCCCCCTCCTTTTTCTACCATGGACTACCAAAAAAGGGCACACAATATATGCCATAAAATCCATAAAAATCTTAAAAAAAAATTGGATAAAATCAATGCCATAAGGAAAGAGTTTTGATTTCCTAAAATTCTATCTCATAGAATTTGAAATCCAAACTAATTCCTACTTTGACTTGGTCCACAACCACATTCTATGTAAGAGAGAAATAGTGAAAAGCTTTGAGCATGTATGAAGGCCTGGGAGAGAAGGTTTTGTTGCACAAAATAAGAGAGAGTGGGCATCGGGGCTTAAGGTGGCGCAAGGTGGAATCCTAGTCTTACTAGGATTCAATCTATGACTTGTTCAAATTTGGTTTCTCAAACTAAATCAAATCAAAATCAAATCAATCTAATTAAAATAGATATTAATCCAATTAATAATATAATTTAATCATATTAAATTAGATTTAATTTTTTAATCGAATTAGAAATTAGGTTGATCCAAGTCCTAATTGAACTAGGACTAGTTTTTCTTGCACTTGGCTTATCCAATAAACTAATTGGACTTGATCCAATCAATCCCAAATCAAATCTAATTAAATTATATTCAATTAAACTTAATCTCAACCCATTGACTTAATCAAATTAAGTCAATTAGCAATCAAATTGCTAATCGATCCTCCTGCAACACTTGCACTAGGTTAAATGTCAATCGTATTGATCGTTTAAATCTAGAACAATTCCTAACCATTGATCAACCATCCGATCAGATTGTGAACTCTAATACATGTGACCTCATAGGTTTGAACCTAAGCTGGTAGTACAGAAATAAATTTTTATACCAATCAAAGTGACCATCTGCAATGGTATCCGACAGTCGGATAGATTGAATATGTAGAACAACATCCTTAGAACCCATGCGGATATAGTTTCCATATAATTCATCCCCTTGATCAAAATGCTCATAGGACACCTCAGAGTTCAACTGTCAACTTTGATTAGGTTATCCATATTGTATTTCAAAATATCAAATCCATTTGATAGATTACCCTGGCCAAGACTTTGCTAAATTGAAATACAGCAACTCATTCATCTCCAACTCTTGGAGTGGTCAATCCCATCTTGATCACACTCCGACTTCGCAAGTACTTGACTGTGCCCAAAAGCCTTCCGTCACTGAATTAGAAATTCAGTTAGTCCAGTACCAAAGTACAATGAGTTGCTTGCAAGTCACTGAGGCGATCTCAGTTCTAAGGGATACTTATATCTATATCCCATCAGAGACATTCTCGATAGCAAAATGCTCTGGAGTTGGTCATGTTCAATGATGATGTACCCTTATATCTCACCTGTATGCCATATCAGTGTCTCCACACTCCTTGATTAAGAGGATAACCAACCCATATAGCCTACAGTGACCTATGCTCGATAGAAGCTGTCGTTCTTATTAACAGCCTATCATTTGGTCGTGAACAGTTTTAAGGACTAATCAATAAATTCTCTCTTTATCGAACTTAAATAGTCATAAGGACTTCATCACAACAACAGAGTTCATTAAAAGATGAAAACTTATGATGAAAATATCAAAAATATATTTTATTTATTAACAAATCAATTATAATACAAGGTTGCTCAACCATCAACAGGTTGACGATTGGCTTTTGAGACATATTTTTCAACAACTCCCACTTGTTCTAATGTCATTCGGCACAGTATCTAATACCCATTTTTGACTTGTGGTTGTCGAACTCCTTTATCGCCAGGGCTTTAGTGAAGGAATTGGCCAGGTTCTCTTTTTTGTCGATCTTCTGAAGGTCGATGTCACCTCGATCCATGATCTCTCAGACCAGATGAAAGTGACACAAAATGTGCTTCATCCGCTGGTGTGCTTTGGGTTCCTTTGCCTGAGCTATGGAACCAGTGTTGTCACAGTAGAGCACGACTGGACCATCGAGGGAGGGTGCTATTTCGAGCTCGGTGATGAATTTCCTCGGCCACATAATTTTCTTCACGGCATCCGATACTGTGATGTACTCCACCTCACAAACAGAGTCTGCCACAGTTTACTGCTTGGAACTCTTCCAGCAGATAGCTTACCATTCAGAGTAAAGATATAACTCGACATGCTTCTGTTGTCATCATGATCAGATTGAAAGCTGGAGTCTGTGAACCCCACAAGTTTCAGATCTGACTTGCCATAAACCAACCATTGGTCCTTACTATTTCTCAAATACTTAAGGATGGCTGTAACCACTTTTCAGTGATTTTCTCCAGGATCAGATTGGTATCTACTCACTACTCCTAGTGAGTATGCTATATCTGGTCTTGTACATGTCATGGCGTACATGATAGATCCCACGGTCGAAGCATATGAGACTCTACTCATACACTCTCTCTCTTCAGGAATTGTCGGATAATTCTTCTTAGAGAGAAAATTTTCATGACCTATCGGTAGATAGCCCTTCTTGAAATTCTCCATGCTAAACCTCTTCAGCACAGTGTCTATGTATTTGGATTGGGATAATCCAAGCATCCTTTTAGATCTATCCCTATAGATCTTTATCCCTAGGATGCAGGATGCTTCACCCAAGTCCTTCATGGAGAACTGCGATGACAATCAAATTTTTATTCCCTATAGTACAGGGATGTCATTCTCGATTAAGAGAATATCATCCACATACAAGACAAAGAATACCACAACTGGACTATTTGCCCATTTATAGATGTAGGGCTCTTCTCCGTTCTTAACGAAGTCATACATTTTGATCACCTTATCAAAATGCATGTTCCAACTTCGAGAAGCCTGCTTCAATCCATAAATGGATCTCTAAAGCTTGCACACTTTAGACTCATCTGTGGATATAAACCCCTCAAGTTGTATCATATACACCTCTTCGGTCAGCTCTCCATTCAGAAAAGCTATCTTTACATCCATCTGCTAGATCTCATAATCCAGATGGGCAACTATTGCAAGCATTATCTGAATAGATTTGAGCATTGCCACAGGGGAGAACGTCTCGTTATAGTCAATACCATAATATTGACGATACCCCTTGGCAACCAAATGGGCTTTATAGGTCTCCACCTTTTCGTTTGTGCCCCTCTTCCTTTTGAAGATCCATTTACACCCAATGGGTTTAATCCCTTCAGGTGGGTCAACCAATGTCCATACATCATTGACCTTCATGGACTCCATTTCGAATTTCATGGCTTCAAGCCATTTTTTGAAATCTGATCTCTGCATTGCATCCATATAGGTGATCGGATCCTCATCATTCTCATCAAGTTCGATGGAATCACCATCCCAGACTAAGAAATCATAGTATCTGTCTGGCTGATCTGGTACTCTATCGGATCGCCTTAATGGTGCAGGTACATTGGGCTTCGAATCTGATCTAATCAAATCCGACTCAGGTTCAGCTATTGGTGTTGGTCCTTCTACCTGTTGAACTTCATCAAGTTGAACCTTAGAGGCAACGGTTCCTTCACCAAGGAACTCCTTTTCTAAAAAAGTTACCTTAAGGCTGACAAACACTTTTTGTTCATCAGTATGGTAGAAAAAATATCCTTTGATCTCTTTGGGGTATCCTATGAATGTGCATTTGTCAGACCTAGGTCCAAGTTTATCTGTAACTAACCGTTTGATATAGGCAGGGCACCCCCAAACCCTAAGGTATGAAAGTGTTGGCTTACGTCCTGTCCATATCTCATACGGAGTCTTAATTACAGACTTACTTGGAACCTTATTTAACAGATAATAGGCCGATTCGAGTGCATATCTCCAGAAGGATATCGGCAAGCTGGCAAAATTCATCTTGGATCGGACCATGTCTAACAGAGTCTGATTTCTCCTTTCAGACACACCATTATACTGTGGTGTTTTTGGAGGAGTCTATTGAGAAAGAATCTCATTCTCTCCTAGATATATAAGAAACTCACCAGAAAGGTATTCTCCTCCTCGATCAGATCGAAGAGTTTTAATACTCTTCCCAGTTTGTTTTTCTACTTCACTTCGGAATCATTTGAACATTTCAAATAAATTCGATTTATGTTTCATCAGATAGACATATCCATATCTGGATAGATCATCTGTGAAAGTGATGAAGTAAAAATATCTACCTCTAGCACTTGTGCTCATGGGCCCGCAAACATCAGTATGTATTATGCCCAAGAGCTCAGTAGCTCTCTCATCTTTTTCAGTAAAAGGTAACTTGGTCATTTTACCAAGAAGATAGGACTCACAGGTTGGAAGTGATTCACAATCACTGACTTCGAGGATTCTCTCTTGAATCAACCTGTTTATCCTATTCTTGTTTATATGACCTAGTCTGTAGTGCCATAAGTAGATATCTGATACACTATCTAATCTAGGGTACTTGTCAGTAGAATAGACTATGTTAACAGGTTATGATAACATATACACATCATTGTTCAAATGTCCACAAAAAATAGTAACACCATTCATAATGATATTACAAACTTGTTTCTTTATTAAAATTTCATAATCAATTTTGGCCAGAAGGCCTACAGAAATAATATTTAAAAAGAAAACTGAGATAGAAATGACAATCATTAAGAATAACGATTTGGGACTCAAATACAAGTTTCAAGATTTCTAATGCTAGAACTAGAACTGGTCTTCCATCTCCAATGTTTAGAAATCTCTCGCCTTGCTTGAATCTCCTACTGACCTGCAACCCCTGTAATGAATTACAAATATGGTAAGGGCTATCGGTATCCAATACCCAGTCAGTTATATCATAAATAGAGAAATTGCAAGGAGTTATCATATAAATACCTTGCCCAGCAGCAGCTTGCTTCTTTCTCTGCCTGTTCGGATCCAGAGAGGCAATGTACTAAGGACAGTTTCTCTTTCAGTGCCCCCACTTCTTGCAAAAGAAGCATTCAGTTTGACTCTTATCAGGCTTGATCTTTCTGGTCTGGCCCTGCACTGATGTCCTAGCCTGAACTTACACCTTCTTCACTTTCTTCTTCTTGTTCTTCTTTCCTTTCTCAAAGGATCGAGAACCAGAAGATGAACCTCCCACTAAGTTCACCGGCTCCTTGTGGAGTTGGTGATCCTTCTCAAAGTTCTGAAGCAACCCCAGTAACCCGTGGTAGTTCACTTCAGGTTTTGTCATTCTATAATGAGTGAGGAATGGAAGATAAGACTTGGGCAGTGAGTTTAGTATTGCATCCTTCTCATATTTTGGTGTTGAAGATGGCACAACTAGTCTTGTGCCTCTCTGCATCATCAGATGTGCCAAAGGCATCCTCCAACACTTGAAGCATGTCCTTTGATTGAGCCATCTCAAATCTGCGACTAAACTCGTTGCTCATGGCAGCCAGCATGATGCTGTTGGGAATAGTATCCCAAAGTCAATCGTCAGCCTATTGATGGTTGTGCTCATTTTTGTATATGTACATGAATTATAAATTAATAAAAATTATTTTGGTATTTTTTATCACAAAATATTTCATCTTCTAATGAACTTCTATGTTGTGGTAAAGTCCTTAGGACTATTTAGACTTGACAAAAGAGGATTTGTCGTTTAGTCCTTAAATTTGTTCGTGACCAAATGATATGTTGTTATCAAGGACAACAACGTTTATCAAGCATATGTCGTTGTGTGCCATATAGGTTGGTTGTCCTCTTAACCAATGAGTGTGGAGACACTGGTATGGCATACAGGTGAGATGTAAGGGTACATCTGCACTGAATGTGACCGACTCTGGAGCTATTTCTACTGTCAAGATTTGCTTCGATTGAATATGGATATAAATATCCCTCCGACCTGAGACCGTCACGGTGACTTGCAAGCAACTCACTGTACTTAGGCACTGGACTACCTGAATTTTTAATTCAGTGATGGAAGGCTGTTGGGTGTAGTCAAGTACTTGACTTGTCGGTGCGTGTGTCAAGATAGGATTGACCACTCCAGTTTAGGAGCTGTGTACAGTCATATTTCAATTTAGCAAAACCTTGGCCAGGGTAGTCCTTGTGAGGAGTCACAGGACTGTTTTAGTTGAGCACGATTCGGATGATCTGATCAGGGTTGACAGTTTAACCCTGAGTTATCCTAAACACAGGGGTCAAAAGGATGAATTATACAGTAACCATATTCATGTAGGTTCTGAGAGTTGCGATTGTGACTATTCGACCTATCCGGATGTCGGGTACCATTGTTAGATGGTCACTTCGATTAGTACAGGAATTGATTCCTGTGCTACCGGCTTAGGTTCGAACCTGCGGGGTCACACACATTAGAGGTTCCTATCTGATCTGATGGCTGATATAGAATCTTACATGTTTGGGACTCAGTGATCAAGAATCAGGATTCTCTGATCATGAGTTCCACACATTATGGGTACCAGGGTCAAGAGTCCCACTGGTTGGGACTTTTCGATCAGGGTTACATATCGATGAATTCTGATGCCCGATTGCCCATCGAATTTAGACTCAGTATTTATGAGAAGTTTAATTAGTGATTTAATCATTAATTAACTCAATTTGATTGAGTAATTATTTTTGGATCAAGTCCAATTGAATTGGATTCAGTTGGGTTTGACCCGATTAGGTTAAGAGTTGACCTAATCGTCGAGATGGTTTGGTCCCTGATTTGATCAGGGGTTGGGGTTTCCTGATTTGATTAAGATTTTATTGAGCCTAATTAAGCCTAATTAAGTTGGGTTTAAATTATTCTAATTGGATCTAAATTATTTGGTTCAATTAGGTTGGTTTAAATAATTAAACTACCTTGACCCAATCTCCATGCGCCACCTCACTTCCATTGCACCCATTTGAATTCATGAGAAGGAACTTCTCATGAATTATTTTCTCATGCCAAGCCCTCTCGATGCCCCATTTTAATGTGCCATATGAATGGATAAGGATGATTGGTTGGCCATTCAAATTCAAAATAAAGTTTGAATTTGAATGGGTAATCAATCTTTACACCTTATCCCTTTTTTTATGCCCCATTTATTACATGAGAAAAGATTTCTCATGAATTTACTCCATGTACAATTTAAGCCATGCCTCATGCCTTTAGTGGATAAGAGATGAGTTGGTATCCATTTGAATTCAAAATTTGATTTGAATTCAAATGTGCAATTACTCATCTTTATCCTTTCTTTTGGATAAGACATTTGATGTTGTTATAAAAGGAGGAGAAGAGTGGGGCGTGCAAGAAGAAGATTTTTGGAGAAAAATTCTGGGGCATGAGAAGTCTTGTGCGTGAGAAAGAAGTCCATATCCTTCCAAGAGAAAAAGAAAGAAAAGAAAGAAAAGTGAGTGCAAGGTTTCCAGTGAGTTTCCTAAAGTTTTAGCCTGGGGTTCGGGAAGTGAGAAAGTGAGCTACGAGTGTCGTGAGCCCACAAAATCTAAGAGAGATCTTTAACATCCTCTCAAGCATGTCTGTTGATGATCTGGAGCATCCAAAAAATCGACAGACATCGATCGAAGGAGTTCGATCAGCATCGACCGTCAAATAGGTTCTACAACGAGCTAGCACTCGTGAGGAGTCGATCAGACTGAGAGCTTCATGTGGACGATCTACAAAGGTCAGACACACTGTGTGGCTGCATCACGATGATCAAACTCTCCCGATGATGATCAGATTGCGACGATCTACTATCCGCACAAAGGTATTATCTTCTGAACACATTATAGTAAAGTATTTATTGTTTGAATTTGAAATTTAAATTTAAATGAATGCATGCTATATATCATATTTAGATCCTAATATAAGATAAATTTATGTTAATTAATTAGATTAATTAATATTTTCTACTGTAAAATCATAATTTTGAAAAAGTTTTAAAATTATCATTTTACCCCTACACTGAATTTTTTCCACAAAATGGTATCAGAGCATATTCTTAGATATGATATATATATTTGCATGCATAGATTAAGTTGTAATCTAAAAGTTTAAATTTAAAATTTAAATTTTGAAAGTTGTTCGAAATTCAAAATTCAAAATTTTAAAACTCAAATTTTGAAATTTGAATTTTAAAATTTGAAATTTGAAATTCAAAATTCAAAATTTTGAAATTCAAAATTTAAAATTCAAAATTTGAAATTCAAAATTTGAAATTTAAAAATTTGAAAATTTGAAAATTGAAATTTATTTGAAATTTAAAATTCAAATTTTAAAATTTGAAATTCAAAAATTTAAAATTTAAATTTTAAAATTGGTATATTTAGATATACTTGATCCAAGTAGCAAGTAATCGAATTGGGTTGGTTGCCATGGCCGTCCGATCATAGGAGAAAAATAGGGTTTAAAGGCCCTCTCCTCCCATTCGATGGGGTCTCCTATGGCGGTAGGGGTGCCACTACAATTATATCCCATGCAGATGAAGCAACGAAAGGAATTAAATGTAAAGGTTTCATTATGAAATTTATCATGAATGTGTTAGATTAGATCTAAAGGAATATTCATGATTTATTTTGATTGAGTTATTTTCTGTTATGTAATTAGCAATAGGATTGCTATTTATGAAATGTGCTGATCTATTTATGAAATAAGTCAACATATTTGGTGAACAGAAAATAAAACCTTTCAAATTTGAAAATTATTTTCGAAATACCAAACCCTGACCCATCAGTCCAAATACTTAATTAAAAGAATTAAGTGTTGTCTAGTAGGTCTAGAATTATGAATTAAGACCTAAGACAATTGCATAAACTTGTGGATCAATGGGTTAGATGGATTAGGTCCATAATTGGGTTAGACCTAAGGTTAGCTTAAAAAAATAGACTAAATTAGAGTAATTGGTCAAATCTAATCAAAAGTTGAATTAGATTAAGTCAAGGATACTCTAGACTCAACTCCAATAGTTGTAGTTGAATGGGTCCATGTCTTTAACTAGACCAAGATGGACTTAATTCATGGCTACGCGGTGGAACCCAATTTACCAAGTTGATCAAATTAAAACTAATAAACCGGTTGGTGTCTAAGGTAAGTTTGGCAGTTTGACCAGTGATTTTTAAGCAGGAGCTACTCGCAGTGATTCGATCTCTGACGAGTTAATGGCATATCCCCACCACTGATCTCACTTACCTGGCCAACCTGGTGAATTAGATTTTGATTAGATCACTTAGTGATTAGGGCTCACCCATGTCATTAGGTAAATCAGTTTGACTGATTTAGGTGCTCCTAATGCCAGCTTTAAGTAAATCCTTTTTAATCTAACTTGGTGAAGTCAGTGGGAGGATTGAAATAGGCTGGATATTTTCTTTTCATCTATCCTTTAATAAAATCTTCAAAAATTATTAGGTCCCTAAAAATGATTAAGTTATATTGATAACTAAGTCATAGCCTCCCATTAAGTGAGTGATAATGAGTCCATTAGTTTAATAATCATTGGAGGCCCAAAGGTTTGGTGCTTATTGACTAATGAAATTATCATTCATAATATGATAATTTGGTTTGAGTTTTTCTGATGGTGGTCAGGTTGGTCGGCCAAAGTTGGGCCTGATCATTTATTGGTCCGATTCACCAAATCAAATCATGTTAATGGTTGGACCTAACCAGATCTTTTCAGTAGAGGCCAAAGCCTACTGATTAGGTTATGGGGCAAAATCAATTATTAGAAGTTGTTTAGAGAAACAACTGGTTATGAACCTACCCATAGATGCACATGGGTTGACCAACCAAAGTTGGGCTCGTGTGTAGTCTGTGTGGATTCTAGTACCCTCTAAGGAATTAAAGTAATTTCTCGAATTGGAGGTTGAGGCTACCAGTTCGTAAAAATACTGGGAGAAACTTTAGACTAAAGTCCAAGTCTTTAGTATTTATAATTTATGTACTAATAGAGATCTGATTTTTCTTTATGCAGCTATGGCCACTACACTGTCCCTCTGATCATTATTAGATAATGACAAGCTCATGGGACCTAATTTTGATAGCTGGTATCAAAAATTAAAAATCATCCTTGAGTATGAGCGGATCCTTTATGTAGTAACGGATCTGGCACCTGAGGAGCCAGCCTCGAACGTTAGAGGGACGGTCCGAGACACTTATCAGAAGTGGCTCAATGATCGCACCACCGTTCGGTGCATTATGCTGGTGGCAATGAATGATGAGTTCAGCCACAGGTTCGAGAATACCCAACCACAGGAGATACTTCAAATATTGAACGACTCTTTTGGCATGCCTGGTGATGTTGAAAGGCACAAAACTAGTTATGCCATTTTCAATGATGAGGGATGGAGCCTCAGTCACTGATCATATACTGTACATGATCGAAATGAATGAGCACCTAAGTAAACTGGGTTTTCTCCTGCACGAGCAACTCGGTAAGGATGCGATCCTTAATTCTCTGCCCAAGTCCTTCCTTCCCTTCCTTACTTATTTTCGAATGACAAAGCCTGCAGTAAACTACCACGGCTTGTTGGGGTTGCTGCAGAACTTTGAGAAGGACCACCAGCTCCATAAGGAGTCGGTAAATGTTGTGGGAGGGTCTTCTTCTGATCGTCGACCCTTTAAGAAAGGGAAGAAGAACAAGAAGAAGAAGAATAAGAAGGTGCAGCTGCATGCTGGGACGTCTGCACAGAGTCAGACCAAGAAGCGCAAGCCTGACCAGAGCCAGGCGGAGTGCTTCTTTTGCAAGAAGCAGGGGCACTGGAAGAGGAACTATCCTCTATATATTGCCTCACTGGACCCGAACAAGCCAAAGAAGAAGCAAGGTACTTATATGATAACACCTTGCAACTTTTTCATTTGTGATACTACTGCCTGGGTATTGGATACCGAAAGCCCTTATCATATTTGCAATTCGATGCAAGGTCTGCAGGTCAGTAGGAGATTTGATGAAGGTGAGAGGTTTCTGAACGTTGGAGATGGAAGCAAAGTTTCAGTTCTAGCATTAGGAATCATGAACCTTGTAATCAATTCTCGAAACATAATTCTGAGTGAATGTCACTATTGTCTAAGCTTTTTATTAAATATTATTTCTGTAGGCCTTTTGGCCATGAACGGTTATCAATTTTTAATAAAAGGAAACGTTTGCAATATCATTTTGAATGGTGTTACAATATTTGTTGGACAACTTAATAATGGAATTTACTTTCTATCACAACCTGTTAATGTGGTTCAAACCTCCAGTAAACATCCTAGAATAAATGATGTGTCAGAAGTCTACCTTTGGCACTGTAGGCTAGGTCATATCAATAAGAATAGGATAAACAGGTTGGCTCAAGAAGGAATTCTTGAAGTAGGTGATTGTGAATCACTTCCAACCTGTGAGTCCTGTCTTCTTGGTAAAATGACCAAGTCACCTTTTACTGGAAAAAATGAGCGAGCCAGTGAACTCTTTGCTCTGGTACATTCTGATGTATGTAGACCCATGAGCTCAAGTGCAAGAGGTGGATATTTCTACTTCATAACCTTCACAGACGACCTATCGAGGTATGGGTATGTCTATTTAATGAAGCATAAGTCAGAGTCATTTGAAATGTTTAAACTATTCCGAAATGAGGTAGAAAAACAAACTGGAAAGTGTATTAAAACTATTCGATCTGATCGAGGAGGTGAATACCTTTTCAATGATTTTCTGACATATCATGGGGAGAATAAATTCTCTCTCAGTCGACTCCTCCTGGAACATCACAACATAATGGTGTATCTAAAAGGAGGAATCGGACCTTGTTGGACATGGTTCGATCTATGATGGGGTTTGCTGGTCTGCCGATCTCCCTCTGGAGATATGCGCTCGAATCGATTTGTTACCTTCTAAATAGAGTTCTGAGTAAGTCTATTGTTGGAGCACGATCTCGGCTCCTCCCATGGACTTTGGGTGCAGCGAAACTAGCAACGAACAAATCTGAAGACTTCTGGACTCGATCAAAGGCCATTGACGAGATCAGCCTGGTTGCTGTCTTCTTCGTCAGCCTTTCATTCCAGATGAAGAACGCCTCTAAGATCACCTCTAAAAAATCCAAGATCTGGTACCCAACCAGATCAGGCCTAGACCGAGGTCTTTCAATTTGTAGATCTTGAATCGGGGTATTCTAGATAGGAAAGAAGATAGATAGAACCAGACCTTGCAGATCTATCCTGCTGCAGCCTTTCCTGTAGATCTGTTGATGGAGATCTCACCCATGCCTCAAACGACCTCAGATCAACTTTAGATCTGAGAGAAATGTGTACCAACCTCATAGTAAGAGATTTTAAGTTCTGGACCTGATGTTTGGGCAGCTACAAGAGAGGGAGAGGCAATATGGTTGGCAGCACAAAGGGGGAGGGGCTCAAAACCCTAGCGCCTCCCTTGTTTTTCCTGCCTTCTATGGACCTGACGGCAAGAAACCCTAGGGTTTCTTGCTCCTGGGGCATGGAGAATAGCTGAAGAGAGAGGGAGAAGAGAGAGAGAGACTTGGGAGAAAAGAGTTTTCGTATTCCTTGGCTTCCTCAAACCTATACAGTGCATGTATATATAAACACAGGGTCAAGTGACCCAAACCCAAAACTCCCTTGACCAACTCTATGGGAGATTAGGTTAACCCAAGCCCATGTACACCCATGACTTGACCTAATCTCACCTATCCTGAGCCCAGACCTGGCCCATAAAGAGTTGGTCCCTTGAGGCCCACATAACGTAGACCACAAGAACCCGAAAGGCCCACAGCCTTTCAACCTAGGGCCCAACTAGCCCTAGAGCCTCCATGAAGCCCTCATGAATGATGGACCTTGGGCACACCACCTGGATCACAACAATCTCCATCTTGGTGTCCCAAGGCCTCAACCAGCTCCACTCTGTCCATCAACCGAATCAGCTCAATACATCTCTGTAAGCTATCCCGTGGAAGTACCTTCGTAAGTGCATCAGCTGGGTTCTCCTTGGTGTGTACCTTTACCAGCTCCACCTCACCATCCTCCACAAGCTCCCTGATCTGATGATATCGAATGTCGATGTGCTTTATCCTTGCATGATAGACTGAGTTCTGTGCTAGTAGAAGTGCACTCTGGTTGTCACAGTGCACTCTAATGGCCTCCTGAGTAAGGCCCATCTCCGTCAACAAACCCTTCAGTCAAATTGCCTCCTTAGCTACTTCTGTCAGCCCGATGTATTCCACCTCTGTAGTGGATAGGACCGTGATAGGCTGCAGACTCGATCTCCAAGAAATAGGACCTCCATACAGGCTAAAGATGAAGCCTGTCGTAGACCTCCGGGTATCCACATCTCCACCAAAGTCTGCATCTACATAACCGCCAATCAGCCCCTGAGCCTTCCTGGATATGTCAGAGTATCCCACTGCATCTCCTCACTGTCCGTAGCAAATGCCAACTCCTACTGAACCCGCCAGGTATCTGAATATCCACTTCAGAGCTCTCCAGTGCTCCCTGCCAGGCTGCACCATGAACCTGCTAACTTGACTCACTGCATGAGTGATGTCTGGCCTACAACAGACCATCACATACATCAAGCTCCCAACTCCTAAAGCATAAGGGACCATCTCCATCTCCTGAGCCTCCACCTCAGTCTGTGGCACCATGGTCTTCGAGAGTCTGAAGTGACCGGCAAGTGGCAGCTCCGCCGGCTTTGCTCCCTTCATCCCGAACCTCTTTAAGACCTTCTGTATGTAGCCCCCCTAAGATAGATGCAGCACCCTCCAGGCTCAGTCTCTGAAAATCTCCATGCCTAGGATCTTCCTTGCAGGGCCCAAATCCTTCATCTCAAACTCCCGAGATAAGGATGCCTTCAGATCCTGCACAACCTTCCTACTCTTGCATGCTATAAGCATGTCATCCACATACAAGAGTAGGAACACCCTAGAACCATCCTCAAGAGACTGAACATAAACACAAGGATCAAACTCGCACCTGGAAAGTCCAATGCTGTGCACATAGGAGTCGAACCGCTTGTACCATTACCTCGGCGACTGCTTCAGCCCGTACAGCGACTTCTGCAACAAACAAACCTTTCCCTCTAATCCTAGATCTCTAAAATTGGGTGGCTGCTCCATGTAAATCTTCTCCTCCAAATGCCCATGGAGGAATGGCGTCTTGACATCCATCTGCTCCAGCTCTAAATCCTGAGCTGCTATAATGCTCAGCAACACTTTGATGGAAGTATGTCTGACGACGGGAGAGAAGACCTCGCTGAAGTCGATGCCTTCCTTCTGGGAGTATCCCTTGGCCACTAACCTCGCCTTGAATCTGATACCTCCCTGCTCTGAAGGCCCTTCCTTACGACTGTAGACCCATCTGCAGCCAATGGGCCTCTTCCTCTGTGGCAACTGTACCAATCGCCATGTCTGGTTCTGGTGGAGAGACTGCATCTCCTCGGACATCGCCTGGACCCACCGCTCTCTGTCCTGGCTCTCAATAGCCTCTTGATATGTATATGGGTCTCCATTCACTGTCACCAGAGCATATGACAGCATCTCCTCGAAGCCATATCGGTTCGATTGCCTGATGGTCCTCTTGGGCTTGTGTAGGGCAACACCGATATCAGTCCTCGATCCAGCTCGCTCCTGCTGGACCTCTCTGCCTCGATCATCCATCTGAGTCCTCTCCACCTGTGGAGACACCTTAGGTAGGTGCTCCACCTGAATGTCATGTCCTCCAGTAGTACCTGCAAGAGGCAAAATCAAAGAGGTAAGCTGTCCAGCAGTGCCCTACTGGACCTCCTCCTGCTCCTGCTGCTCCTCCATGCCTGCTTGCCTCCGTAGGACTGACTCCTCATCAAAAATCACATCCCAACTAATGATGACCTTCTTTTCCAAGGGATCCCATAGCCTGTATCCCTTAACTCCTCGCGGATAGCCTAGAAACACCGTCTTGTATGATCTGGCGTCTAGCTTAATCCGCTCACCAGCTCCAATGTGCACATAGGCCGTGCACCCAAATACCCGTAGATGGCCCAGCCCAACTGTCCTCCCAGACCACACCTCCTCTGGAAGCCTGCCATCCAACCTGATGTGAGGTGACCGATTGACCAAGTAACCCGCTGCGTCTACTGTGTCAACCCAGAATGCCTTTGGAAGCCCTATCTGCAGCCTCATGCATCGTGCCTTTTTCAGAAGTGTTCTGTTCATCCTCTCGGCCACCCTACTCTGCTGTGGAGTCCCCTTAATTGAGAAGTATCTCCTGATCCCACACTCCTCACAGTAGTCCTGAAACTCTCTACTGGTGTACTCCCCGCCATTGTCTGACCTCAGACACTTCACGCTCCTCCCCTGCTCCTTCTCCACCTCAGCTCTCCAGATTTTAAACTTGGTGAAGACCTCAGACTTCTCTCTCATGAAGTAAATCCAGAGTTTTCTTGAGAAATCATCAATTAGGGTCATGAAGTATCTGGCCCCATTCCTAGCTGAAACTGGGGCTGGTCCCCACACATCCGTGTGTACTAACTCTAGAGGGGCTGCACTACGGGTTGTACTGATGTTGAACTGAACTCTCCTTTGCTTTTCCATCTGGCAAGGCTCACAGATTTCTCTTATAGCACCATCTTCCAGATCAGAGATGAGTCCTCTCCTGCTCAACTCCCTCAGCCCCTTGTCACCCATGTGGCCTAGGCGGTAGTGCCACATCCTGTTAGCCCCCTGCTGGTCCTGTGCTGCAACTACTGCATCAGACTCTTCGGTCACCACAGATCCCTCCATGCGATAGAGGTTATTGTCCAACCTCCTGTCTCTCATCACTACCATAGCTCCATTGGAGATGTTCAGTACTCCACTTCTAGCCCTATTGCTGAAGCTATATCCACTACGCTCCAAGTAGCCTAGTGACACCAGATTCTTTTCCAGCTCCGGGATGTGCTTTACATTTGTCAATGTCCTCACAATCCCATCAAATATCCTCACCCTGACTGTCCCTATCCCGCCACCTTGCAAGGATGATTGTCGCCTAGAGTCACTGATCTCTCATCTATCTTGATGTATGTCGCAAACCAAGACCTGTGTGGTGTGTAGTGATGTGAGCACGCAGAGTCTAGTGTCCACTCCTCTGTGTAATGCCTGTGACCATCTGATACCACAAGTAGATCATCCTCCACCTGCTGCCCAGCAACTGCACTCACTGATTTTGAGCCACTTCTTTCTCCCTTCTTGCTCTTCCATAGTGGACATTCTCGCTTGAAGTGCCCAAACTCATTACACTTGAAGCATTTCATCTCTTTCTTTCTCTTCCTGGACTTGGACCGCCCCCTGGACTTGCTTCTGCCTCTGCCTGTCCTCTCCCCTACTGCCAAACCCTCTTGGGGAGCCCGATCTCTGGTCAACTTTTTTTTTTACTCATTAGACCTCAGCACCGAGACCATGTCCTCATATTCAAGAGTCTCCTTGCTGTAGAGCAGTGTAGTCACCAAAGAGTCATATGATCCTAGCAGCGAACACAAAAGCAACAGGGACTTGTCCTCCTCATCCAGCTTCACCCCGATATTCATCAACTCCGTGCACAACTGGTCGAACCTCTGAATGTGGCCAATCACATCAGATCCCTCCTGCATTCGAAGACTGTACAACCTCTTCTTCAGTATTAGCTTGTTGCACATATTCTTCCCCATATACATGGTGTGCAACTTCGACCAAAGGCCCTTCGGGGTCTTTTCTTCCAGTACTGAATACAACACCGCATCCGCCAAACATCCTCTGATCATCGAGCATGCTTTCTTCTCCAATGATGCCCACTGTCTATCTGTCATTCCCTCAGGCTTCTCATCCAGAGCCTGATCCAGATCTGCTTGCACCAGAAGATCCTCCACCCGAGTTTTTCACATGGAAAAATTTCTCTTGCCATCAAACTTCTCGAAATCAACCTTCATATTGCTGCCCATGACTGGATCCAAGCCAAACAAGCAATATAAAATCAAGAAGTGTAGAATATACCTTGATGGTACCTTACTAAAAATTTTCAGCACTTGGGATCTTTAACTTCTCATGCTTGGAACCACTTCCTCACCACCGTGGCTCTAATACCAACTATTGAAGCATGATCCCAACTCCTCCCATGGACCTTGGGTGCAGCAGAACCAGCAACGAACAAATCTGGAGACTTCTGAACTCGATTGAAGGCCCATGACGAGATCAGCCTGGTTGCTGTCTTCTTCGTCAGCCTTTCGTTCCAGATGAAGAATGCCTCTAAGATCACCTCTAAAAAATCCAAGATCTGATACCCAATCAGATCAGGCCTGGAGTGAGGTCTTTCAATTTATAGATCTTGAATCAGGATATTCTAGATAGAAAAGAAGATAGATAGAACCAGACCTTGCAGATTTATCCTGCTGCAGCCTTTCCTGTAGATCTGTTGATGGAGATCTCACCCGCACCTCAAACGACCTCAGATCAACTCTAGATCTGAGAGAAACTTGTACCAACCTCATAGTAAGAGATTTTAAGTTCTGAACCTGATGTTTGGGTGGCTGTAAAAGAGGGAGAGGCAATATGGTTGGCGGCACAAAGGGGGAGGGGCTCAAAACCCTAGCGCCTCCCCGCTTTTCCTGCCTTCTATGGACCTGGCGGCAAGAAACCCTAGGGTTTCTTTCTCCTGGGGCATGGAGAATAGCTGAAGAGAGAGGGAGAAGAGAGAGAGAGACTTGGGAGAAAAGGGTTTTCATATTTCTTGGCTTCCTCAAACCTATACAGTGCATGTATATATAAACACAGGGTCAAGTGACCCAAACCCAAAACTCCCTTGACCAACTCTATGGGAGATTAGGTTAACCCAAGCTCATGTACACCCATGACTCGACCTAATCTCACCTATCCTAGGCCCAGACCTGGCCCATAAAGAGTTGATCCCTTGAGGCCCACATAACCTAGACCTCAAGAACCCGAAAGGCCCACTGCCTTTCAACCTAGGGCCCAACTAGCCCTAGAGCCTCCATGAAGCCCTCATGAATGATGGACCTTGGCCTTAGCCTTGGTCCCCTGGGCCTTGGGCACACCACCTAGATCACAACATCTATAACCAAAATGCCATATGAGATATGGATAAGACGTAAGCCAGTACTCTCACACCTTAGGGTTTGGGGGTGTCCGGCTTATGTTAAACATTTAATTACGGACAAGCTTGGACTTAGGTCTGACAAGTATAATTTTATAGGGTACCCAAAAGAGACCAAAGGATATTACTTCTACGTAGCTGATGAGCAAAAAGTGTTTGTCAGTCTTAAGGCAATCTTTTTGGAAAAGGAGTTCCTTGGTGAAGGGACTGTTGCCTCTAAGGTCGAACTTGACGATGTTCGACTGGTGAAAAAATCGACACAAGTTGCTGAACCTGAACCGAATTTGATTAGATCAGATCCGGAGCCCATTGTTCAAGCACCCTTAAGGCGATCTGGTAAAGTACCACATCAACTGGATAGATACTATGGTTTCTTGATCCGGGATGATGATCCTATCGAACTTGATGAAAACGATGAGGATCCGATCACCTACATGGATGCAATGCAGAGACCCGACTCTGAGAAATGGCTAGAAGCCATGAAATCCGAAATGGAGTCCATGAAGGTCAACGATGTGTGGACATTGGTTGATCCACCCGAAGGAGTAAAACCCATAGGGTGTAAGTGGGTCTTCAAAAGGAAGAGGGGCGCAGACGAAAAGGTGGAAACCTATAAAGTCCGTCTGGTTGCCAAGGGATATTGTCAACGTTATGGTATAGACTCTGACGAGATATTTTCTCCTATGAAAATACTCAAATCCATTCGGATTATGCTTGCGATAGCTGTCCATCTGGACTATGAAATCTGACAGATGGATGTGAAGACAGCTTTCCTAAATGGAGAGCTGGACGAAGAGATGTATATGATACAACCTGAAGGATTCACATCCACAGATGAGTCTAAGGTGTGCAGACTACAGAGGTCCATTTATGGACTTAAGCAGGCATCCCGAAGTTGGAACATATATTTTGATAGGACGATCAAGACGTATGGCTTCGTTAAGAATGGAGAAGAGCCCTGCATTTATAAGTGGGCTAATGGTCCAGTAGTAGTATTTCTTGTATTGTATGTGGATGACATTCTCTTAATCGAAAATGATGTCCCTGTATTATAGGGAATAAAGATTTGACTGTCGTCACAGTTCTCTATGAAGGATCTGGGAGAAGCTTCCTACATCCTAGGGATGAGGATCTATAGGGATAGATCTAAAAAGTTGCTTGGTTTATTTCAGTCCACGTACATTGATACTATGCTGAAGAGGTTCAACATGGAGAATTTCAAGAAAGGCTATCTTCTGATAGGCCATGAAATTTTTTTCTTGAAGAGGGATTGTCCGACAATACCTCAAGAGAGAGAGCGTATGGGTAGGATTTCATATGCTTCGACAGTGGGATCTATCATGTACGCCATGACATGTACACGACCAGATGTGGCATACTCACTAGGGGTAGTGAGTAGATACCAATCTGATCCAGGGGAGAATCACTGAAAGGTTGTTAAAACCATCCTGAAGTATTTAAGAAATACTAAGGACCAGTGGCTTGTTTATGGTGAATCGAACTTGAGACTTATAGGGTTTACAGACTCTAGTTTCCAGTCTGATCACGATGATAGCAAAAGTGTGTTGGAATTTATTTTTACCCTTAATGGTGGGGCTATCTGCTGGAAGAGTTCCAAGCAGCACACAGTGGCTGATTCAGTTTGGAAGGTGGAGTATGTCACTACATCAGATGCTGCCAAAGAAGCGGTGTGGCTGAGAAAATTCATCATCGAGCTCGGAGTAGCACCCTCCCTTGTTGGTCCAGTTCTGCTCTACTGTGACAGCTCTGGAGCCATTGCTCAGGTGAAGGAACCAAAGGCACACCAGCGGATGAAGCATATTTTGTGCCGCTACCATCTCATCTGAAAAATTATGGATCGAGGTGACGTCGATCTTCAGAAGATCAACAGAAAGGAGAACCTGACCGACCCATTCACTAAAGCTATTGCAGTGAAGGAGTTCGACAACTACAAGTCGAAGATGGGTATTAGATACTACACCGATTGGCTTTAGACCAAGTGGGAGATTGTTGGGAATAGTATCCCAAAGCCAATCGTCAGCCTGTTGACGGTTGTACTCATTTTTGTATATGTACATAAATTATGAATTAATAAAAATTATTTTGGTATTTTTTATCACAAAATGTTTCATCTTCTAATGAACTCCTATGTTGTGGTGAAGTCCTTAGGACTATTTAGACTCGACAAAGAAGGATTTGTCGTTTAGTCCTTAAATCTGTTCACGACCAAATGATACATTGTTACCAAGGACAGCAATGTTTATCAAGCATATATCATTATGTGCCATATAGATTGGTTGTCCTCTTAACTAATGAGTGTGGAGACACTGGTATGGCATACAGGTGAGATGTAAGGGTACATCTGTACTGAACGTGATCGACTCCAGAGCTATTTCTGCTGTCAAGATTTGCTCCGATGGAATATGGGTATAAATATCCCTCTGACTTGAGACCACCACAGTGACTTGCAAGCAACTCACTGCACTTAGGCACTGAACTACCTGAATTTTTAATTCAGTGACGGAAGGCTGCTGGGTGTAGTCAAGTACTTGACTTGTCGGTGCGTGTGTCAAGATGAGATTGACCACTCCAGTTTAGGAGCTGTGTACAGTCATGTTTTAATTTAGCAAAACCTTAGCCAGGGTAGTCCTTGTAAGGAGTCACAGGACTGTTTGAGTTGAGCACGATTCGGATGATCTGATCAGGGTTGACAGTTTAACCCTGAGTCGTCCTAAACACAGGGGTCAAAAGGATGAATTATACAGTAACCATATTCATGTAGGTTTTGAGGGTTGCGATTGAGACTATTCGACCTATCCAGATATCGGGTACCATTGCTAGATGGTCACTTCGATTAGTACATGAATTGGTTCCTGTGCTACCGGCTTAGGTTCGAACCTGCGGGGTCACACACATTAGAGGTTCCTATCTGATCTGATGGCTGATGTAGAATCCTACATATTTGGAACTCAGTGATCGAGAATCAGGATTCTCTGATCATGAGTTTCACACATTATGGGTACCGGGGTCAAGAGTCCCACTGGTTGGGACTTTTCGATCAGGGTTACATATCGATAAATTCTTATGCCCAATTGCCCATCGGATTTGGACTCAATATTTATGAGAGGTTTAATTAGTAATTTGATCGCTAATTAACTCAATTTGATTGAGTAATTATTTTTGGATCAAGTCCAATTGAATTGGATTCAGTTGGGTTTTGACCCGATTAGGTTAAGAGTTACCTAATCGTCGAGATGGTTTGGTCCCTGATTTGATCAGGGGTTGGGCTTAGTCAATTTTTGATTTGATTAGGATTTTATTGAACCTAATTAAGCCTAATATAGTTGGGTTTAAATTAGTCTAATTGGACCTAAATTATTTGGTTCAATTAGGTTGGTTTAAATAATTAAACCATCTTGACCCAATCTCCATGCGCCACCTCACTTCCATTGCACCCATTTGAATTCATGAGAAGGAACTTCTCATGAATTATTTCCTCACGTCAAGCCTTCTCCATGCCCCACTTTAATGTGCCATATGAATGGATAAAGATGATTGGTTGGCCATTCAAATTCAAAATAAAGTTTGAATTTGAATGGGCAATCAATCTTTGCACCTTATCCCTTTTTTATGCCCTATTTATTACATGAGAAAAGGTTTCTCATGAATTCACTCCATGCACAATTTAAGCCACGCCTCATGTCTTTAGTGGATAAGGGATGAGTTGGTGTCCATTTGAATTTAAAATTTGATTTGAATTCAAATGTGCAATTACTCATCTTTATCCTTTCTTTTGGATAAGACATTTGATATTGTTATAAAAGGAGGAGAAGAGTGGAGCGTGCAAGAAGAAGATTTTTGAAGAAAAATTCTAGGACATGAGAAGTCTTGTGCGTGAGAAGGAAGTCCATATCCTTCCAAGAGAAAAAGAAAGAAAAGAAAGAAAAGTGGGTGCAAGGTTTCCAGTGAGTTCCCTAGAGTTTTAGCCTGGAGTTCGGGAAGTGAGAAAGTGAGCTACGAGTGTCGTGAGCCCACAAAATCTTAAAAAAATTTTCAACATCCTCTCAAGCATGTCTGTTGATAATCCGAAGTATCCGAAGAATCGACAGACATCGATCGAAGGAGTTCGATCAGCATCGGCCGTCAAAAGGGCTCTACAATGAGCTAGCACTCGTGAGGAGTCGATCAGACCGAAAGTTTTGTGTGGATGATCCGCAGAGGCCAGACACGCTGTGTGACTGCATCGCAACGATCAGACTCTCCCGACGGTGATCAAATTACGGTGATCTACTATCCGCACAAAGGTATTGTGTTTTGAACACATTACAGTAAAGTGTTTACTGTTTGAATTTGAAATTCAAATTTAAATGAATGCATGCTATATATCATATTTAGATCCTAGTGTAGGATAAATTCATATTAATTAATTAGATTAATTAATATTTTTCATTGTAAAATTATAATTTTGAAAAAGTTTTAAAATTACCATTTTACCCCTGCACTGAATTTTTTCCACAGATGCAGCGCACCGTGGTCCGATCACTGAGCCACTTCTGATAAGTATCTCTGACTGTTTCACGTGCATTGGCAACTGGCTTCTCAGGTGCAGGATCCGTTATCATATATAGAATCCGTTCATGCTCCAGAACTATCTTCAACTTTCAGTACCAGCTACCGAAGTTGGATCCCATCAAATTTTCATTGTCCAATAATGATCGAAGTGATGGAGAAGTGGCCATATCTGTACAAAGAAAAATCATAACCTAATTAGTAATTGATTCATTAAATCTAAAGATTTGGACTTTAATCAAAAGGTTTCTCCCACTATTTTATTTGAATTGGTAGCCTCTAACTCCAATTCGAGAAATTACCTTAATTTTTTAGTGGGTACTAAAATCTACTTAGACTGCACACAAGTCCAACTTTGGTTGGCCAACCCATGTACATCTAAGGATAGGTTCATAACCAATTATTTCTCTAAATAATTTTTAGAATTTTTAATTATATCCCAGTCCCTAATCAGTAGGCTTTGGCCTCCACTAAAAAATTTTGGTTAGGTCCAACCATTAACATGACCATACTTGGCCCATCTAGCCAATGAATGATTAGATCTAACTTTGGTTGGCTAACCTAACCACCATTTAGAAAGATGTAGTCAAGAAATCATATTATGAATGATAATTCTATCAGTCGATAAGCACCAGGCCTTTGGGTCTTCAATGATTATCCAACTGATGGACCCATTATCATTCACTTAATGGGAGGCTATGATCTAGTTATCACCATAACTATTTTATTTTAAGGATCTAATAATTTTAGAAGATTTAATTAATTTAGAAAAGGAGGTCAGATGAACCAGCTTATCATGATCCTCCCACTGGCTTCACCAAGTCAGCTTAAGGGAGACCATTAAAAGGGCTGGTCTAGGAGCACCTAAATCAGTCACATTGATTTACCTAGCTGACATGGGTCAGCTCGAATAGTCAAGTGATCTGATCAAAATATAATTTCACCAAAAGGCTAGGTAAGTTCGATCGGTGGGAGAGTCTGCCAAAGCTTGCCTTAGACACTATCAGAAATGGCCAGATAAGTGGGCTGCCAATTAAAAACCACCGGTCTGGTTTACCTTAGACACCAACTAGTTTAATTAATTTTGATTAGATCAATCTAACAATTCATATCAGACCGCTTAGCCAAGAATCAAGTCCATTTGGTTCTTGTTAAAGACATGGACTTGACCAACTACCACTATTGTAATTGATCTAGAGAATCTTTGACCTAATCTAAGACAACAATTGATTAGATTTAGTCAATTCTCTAATTAAGTCATCTTTAATCTAACTTTAGGTCTAACCCAATTAATGGACCAAATTTTTACTAACCCATTAACCCAATGTGTTATGGTTTGTGTCTTAGGTTCTTCAATTCACAATTCTAGAACCTAATCAAACAGCTTCTTAATTCTCAATTAAGTTTTGGGCTGAGGGTTGGAGTTCGGCTTTTAGAAAATAATTTTTATATTTGTAAAATATTTTTACAATATGGTTCTACCAACCAAGTTGTATGTTTGATTCATAATCAAAATGCAAGTGAAATAAGCATGAAACTACTTTAGATCTAATCTAAATAGGTTCATGTAATTGAAACAATTTCAACTTTAAACTGTGCAAATTTTTCAGACAAATATATGATGGTTCTTTGCACAAAATTTATTAATAAAGAGATTTCATTTTAGATTTAAATATTATTTAAATATAATAAATTATAAATTTAATCTAGATCACATCTAATAAATTTATGATTAAAGATAGATCTACACGAACTAGGACAACCTTTGCACCGTAAGGGGTAAACCTTACAGCAGGATAACCTACAGTTCGTAATTGATTTAAAAATTTTAATTTTAGATTTAACAATCAGATTATAAATTAGATCTAATTTAAAAAATAATCTAAGCATGTATAAATAATCATGTAATAAACAACCTAGGCTCTGATACCAATTGAAGGAACCAGATCTAGGGTTTCAGGGTTAGATCTTGAAACTTTTTTAAGATCAGGCAACGAAAGACTAAAATAAATTAAAATTTATCTTATAAAATTAGAGAATCTCTAAATTTAAAATTTTATTACATGATTATTACATGATATTAAATCAAAAATTAAAATATAAAGAGCAAGAACTACATGTTGATCGTATCAATATGTTTCTATATTACATCTAATGTATATAAAATATAATAAATCAGATCTATTATCTTGCAAGTTAGATGTTCTAACTTTATTGATTCGAACTTGAGGATGATGTTATGAGCTGTACATACGTTCGGCCTCTAAGAGTCATCCACACAAGCCCACGAATCACGATCAGAAGTCCTGATCCAGAAAATCAGCATAATATGCTAGTACTGTGCTGATCCTTCTTCGATGGTCGATCAGATGCCTCTTTCTTCTTGATTTGGACTCTTTCAAAGATGAGAAGTAGGAGAAGGAGTTTTAAATATGAGACACTCTTAGAAAACTCACAGATGGATGAAGGAAAGAGGTGAACACAGCAACCCTAGAAGAAGACCCTCTTCTTCTTCTCTTTGCTCTAACCCAGACACTTAGTTTTGTGTCTAATATATCTCCATACCCCTATACTCTTTCTTCCTAATTTTCATATGCCTTAAAGGTCTCTCAATTCTCTATAATCCATGAAAATATTAAGAAGAAATTCTTATTAAATAATGAGATATGTAGAATCCTTGTCTAGGTCAAATACCTAGTCAAGAAAAATCCAAACAGGGCAAGACAAGTGGTGCCCAACTCTTGGGTGCCCCCTCCTTTTTTTCTGCCATGGACCACTAGAAAAGGGTGCACAATATGTGTCATAAAAGTCATAAAAATTTCAAAAAAAAAATTTGGATAAAATCAGTACCATAAGGAAAGAGTTTTGGTTTCCTAAAATTCTATCTCATAGAATTTGAAATCCAAACTAATTCCTACTTTGACTTGGTCCACAACCACGTTCCATGTAAGAGAGAAAGAGTGAAAAGATTTGGACATGCGTGAAGGCCTGGGAGAGAAGATTTTATCATATAAAATAAGAAAGAGTGGGCGTGGGGGGCTAAGGTGGCGCAAGGTGGAATCCTAGTCTTACTAGGATTCAATCTATGATTTGTTCAAATTTGGTTTCTCAAACTAAATCAAACCAAAATCAAATCAACCTAATTAAAATAGGTATTAACCAAATTAAAAATCTAATTTAATCATATTAAATTAGATTTAAATCTAATTTAATTTTCTATTCGAATTAAAAATTAGGTTGACCAAAATTCTAATTGAACTAGGACTAGTTTTTCTTGCACTTGGCTTATCTAATAAATCAATTGAACTTGATCCAATCAAGTCTGAACTAAATCTAATTAAATTATATTTAATTAAATATAATCTCAGCCCATTGGCTTAATCAAATTAAGTCAATTAGCAATCGAATTGCTAATCGATCCTTCTGCAACACTTGCACTAGGTTAAATGTCAATCGTATTGATCGTTTAACCCTAGAACGATTCTTAATCGTTGATCAACCATCCGATCGGATCGTGAACTCTAATGTGTGTGACTTCATAGGTTCGAACCTAAGCTTGTAGTATAAAAATAAATTTTTATACCAATAGAAGTGACCATCTAGCAATGGTACTCGACGGCTGGATAGGTCGAATGTGTAGAACAACATCCTTAGAACCCTTGCAGATATAATTTCCATATAATTCATCTCCTTGACTAAAATGCTCATAGGATACCTTAGAGTTCAACTATCAACTCTGATCAGGTTGTCCACATTGTATTTCAAAATATCAAATCTATCTGATGGATTATCCTGGCCAAGATTTTGCTAAATTGAAATTCAACGACTCATTCTTCTCCAACTCTTGGAGTGGTCAATTCCATCTTGATCACACTCTGACTTCGTAAGTACTTGACTGTGCCCAAAAGCCTTCTGTCACTGAATTAAAAATTCAGTAAGTCCAGTACCAAAGCACAGTGAGTTGCTTGCAAGTCATTGAGGCGATCTCAGGTCTAAGGGACACTTATACCTATATCCCATCAGAGACATTCTCGATAGTAGAATGCTTTTGAGTTGGTCATGTTCAATGATAATGTACCCTTATATCTCACTTGTATGCCATACCAGTATCTCCACACTTCTTGATTAAGAAGACAACCAACCCATATGGCCTACAGCGACCTATGCTCAATAGAAGCTGTCGTCCTTATTAGCAGCCTATCATTTGGTCGTGAATAGTTTTAAAGACTAATCAATAAATCCTCTCTTTATCGAACCTAAATAGTCCTAAGGACTTCATCACAACAACATAGTTCATTAGAAGATGAAAACTTATGATAAAAATACCAAAAATATATTTTATTTGTTAACAAATCAATTACAATACAAGATTGCTCAACCATCAACAGGTTGACGATTGACTTTTGAGATATATTTTCTAACATAAATATCACATGGGATTTTCAGTTGGTTTAGTCCTATTTCAAATTGGATTCAAGAAACTTGTTTCAACTCTAACTAACCCTTGGATCCAATCCTAATCAATTTAGAAATTAGTTATAATAAACTAACTAATTAGGTTCAAGCCTAATTATGAAACCAATTAAGTCCCAATCCAAATGGAGAATTAGTTAGATTAAATCCCTATGGATCCAGGGATTGATTCTTGATGGATATTAGGAAAGTTATTTGATAATAGAGCTTGATCCAATCAAGCATATTATCTAACAGGATTTGATCCAATCAAAATCTATATAAAACAAATTGAATTCTATTCAACTTAAAATTTGATTTACATCCCTATGATCTATTGGAACAAGTCATGTTATCCAATAGGGATGCATCCAATCGATCTAAAACCAACCTAATTGAATCTAATTCAATTAGATCTGATCCAATCTCCATTGCTCAATCAAATTGAGTCAATTAACAACCATATTATTAACTAATTATTCTTCCAATTTACCAACCATTAGTAAATAATTTATTGCAACATTTGCATAGGATTAATCATCAATCAAATTGATAATTAAATCCTTTAACAATTTATAATCATCGATCAGCCATTTGATCAGATAGGTACTTCTATGTGTGTGACCCCATAGGTTCGAACCTAAGCCGATAGCATAAGAATAAATTCTATACTAATCGATGTAACCATCTAGCAATGAGATCCGATGTCCAGATAGGCCGAATGTATATCCAGCAATACTCTAGAACTCATGTAAATATACTTACTATATAATTCATCCCTTTGATACTTGATGCTCAAGTATGACTAAGGGTTAAACTGTCAACCCAAAAAGAATGGTCCATATTATGTCTCAATCTCAAAAATCCTGTGACTCCTCACTAGGACTACTTTGGCTAAAGTTTTGCTAAATTGAAACGTAGTGATGCATCATCTTTAATTTTACTTGAAGTAGTCAATCCCATCTTGACTCGCACTCAGACTTCACAAGTACTTAACTGTACCCAGTAACCTTCCATTACCAAATTAAAAATTTAGATAGTTCGGCATCAAAGCATAGTGAGTTACTTGTAAGTCACCGAGGCAGCCTCAGGTCAAAGGGACACTTATATCCATATCTCATCAGAGCAACTCTTGACAGTAGAATACTCCGAAAGTGGTTATGTTCAGTGAAATATACTCCTACATATCACCCGTATGCTATATCCGTATCACTACATGCTTTGGTTAAGAGAATAACTAACTAATATGGCACACAATGACCTACACTTGATATAATTATCATCGTTGTAATAATTGTATCATTTAGTCACGAGCAGAATTTAAGAATGACATGTTAAATCCTCTTTTATCATTTTGGAAGTAACTCTACGGACTTCATCATAACATATGAGTTTTATTTTGAAAGATATATTTCTTATGATGAATTTGCTAGATAATATTTATTATTTTATAATTTATATATATGTATGGAGCACAATCATCTACAATCTTAATGATTGGCTTTAGAATATATTTTTCAATAAAAAATAGTTTCAAAACCTAACCTAAATCTATGTTGATGCTGAAACTTAATTAAGAATTAAGTGTAGAATCGATTAGATCTAGAATTATGATTTAAAATCTAATGACATTGCATAAAATATACGACATAGGTTAGCTCAAATCAGGTCCTCTTAATTGGATTAGACTTAAGGTTTGAATTAAAGAGTTAATGGACCATATAAATAAATTGATTAAATCTAACCGAATATTGAATTAAACCAGGATTTCTCTAAAACTAATACAATAGTTGTAGATGGTCAAGTCCATGCCTTTGATTAGACCAAATAGACTTTGATTTTGGCTCAATGGTTGAATCTGAATTATTAAGCTCATCAACTCGAAACTAATTAACCAATTGATGTCTAAGATAAGTTTGGCATTTCGATTAGTGGTTTTTAATTGGAAGCAACTTATCTGACCATTTTGATGGTGTCTAAGGTAAGCTCAGCATACCCTCCCATCGATCTCACTTATCTGATCAATTTGATGGATTATATCTTGATTAAATTACTAAGTGATTCGAGTTAATCCATACCATTAAGGTTGATCAGTATGACTGATCTTGGTGCCAGTTCAACCAGTATGACCTTAATCTAATTCAATGACTTGATAAAGTCAGTGAAAGAATTATGGTCTATTGATTGATCTTTTCTCTTCTCTTAACTCATAAATTAAATCTTCTAAATTATTAAATCTTTTAAATAAGATAGTTATGATGATAACTAAATCATCACCTCCTATTAAGTTGGATGATAATGGATCCATTAGTATGATGATCATTAGAGGCCCAAAGGCCTGGTGCTCATCTACTATTGAAATTATCATTCATAATATGATGACTTAGTCGAGTCTCTCTAGCAAGTGGTCAGGTTAGCTGATCAAAATTGAGCCTGATCATTTGGTAGCTAGATTCTTAAGTATAATCATATTAATGGTTGGACCTAATCAGGACTTGTAAAGAAGATCATAGTCAACTGAAAAGTTATCTAGAGCTAAATCAATTACTAAAAATTATTTGGTAAAATAATTGGTTAAAGAACCTACCCATTGATGCACATGGGTGAGCCGGTCAAAGTCAGGCTTGTGCGTAGTCTGTGTGAATTCTAATACCTGTTAAGGAATTAAAATAATTTCTTGAATTGGAGATAGAAGCTACCAATTCGTATAAAATAGTAGAAGAACCTTTAAACTAAAGTCCATATCTTTAGGCTTAATTAATTCATATACTGATTAGATTTTATTTTTCTTTGTGTAGTTATGGCCTCAACCTTGTCACTCTAGTCATCGTTGGACAGTAAGAAATTGATGGGACCCAGCTTCGATAATTGATATCAAAAGTTAAAAATAGTCCTAAAACACGAGTGGATCTTATACATCCTTATAGATCTGGCACCTGACAAGTTTGCTCCTAATGCTCGTGGTGCAGTTCGAGATATTTACTTGAAGTGGCTCAATGATCGCACCACGGTGCTTGCATAATGCAGGCAGCCATGAATAATGAGTTCGACTGAAAGTTTGAAGAAGCTCAGCTAGAAGATATGCTCAAGATGTTGAACGAGTCTTTTGGTACTCCTGATGATGTTGAGTGGCACAAGACTAGTTATGCCATTTTCAATGCTTGGATGAAGGAGGGAGCATCGATCACCGATCATGTATTGTATATGATCGAGCAGATCGAGCATCTGAGCAAGCTCGATTTTTTCTTGCGTGAACAGCTTGGGAAGGATGCGATCCTGAACTCCCTATCCAAATCCTACCTGCCATTTCTTAGTTATTTTCGAATGATAAAGCCTATAGTTAACTACCATGATTTGTTGGAGTTGCTATAGACTTTTGAGAAGGATCACTAGCTCTACAAGGAGATGGTGAATATAGTGAGAGGATCTTCTTCGGATGGACATCATCTCTTTAAGAAAGAAAATAAAAAGAAGAATAAAAAGGTGCAAAGTGCTAGGAGTCAGACCCAGAAGTCTAAGTTCAAGGCTGACCAAAGTCAAGCAGAGTGCTTCTATTATAAGAAGGAGGGTCACTAGAAGAGAAATTATCCTCAATACATAGCTTCTTTTGACCCGAACAGATCAAAGAAGAAGAAGCAATTGGTTGTTGGACAAGGTAATTATATGATAGTACCTTGTAACTTCTCAGTTTTTGATACAAAGATCTAGATATTAGATACTGGTAGTCTTATTAATATTTGTAATTCGTTGCAGAGACTTCAGGTCAGTAGGAGATTTAGAGATGATGAGAGATTCCTGAATATTGGAGATGAAAGATCATCTTCCAGTTCTAGCTTTAGAAATTATCAAGCTTGTATTTGATTCTCATTTTATTATTTTTAATGATTGTCATTACTGTCTCAGTTTTCTATTCAGTGTCATTTCTGTAGGCCTTTTAGCCAAAGCAAACTATGAAATTTCTATAAAGAAAAGCTTTTGTGATATCATTTTGAATGATGTTACTATTATGTGTGGATGGTTGAACAATGGTATTTATGTTGTATCATGGCTTAATGTAATGTACATGTCTAATAAATGCCCTAGAATAGTTCATGTCATGGATGTCTACCTTTGGCATTGTAGGCTAGGTTATATTAACAAGAACAGGATGAATAGGTTAGCTCAAGAAGAAATTTTTGATGACAATGATTATAAATTATTGTCAACCTGTGAGTCTTGTCTACTTAGAAAGATGACCAAGTTATCTTTTACTAAAAAAGATGAATGAGCTAGTGATATTCTAGATCTTGTACATGCTGATGTATATGGATCCATGAGCACTAGTGCCAGAAGAGAGTACTGCTATTTCATTATATTCACAGATGACCTATCTAGATAAGGATATGTCTGCTTAATGAAATATAAGTTTGAATCATTTGAAATGTTCAAACGATTTCATAATGAGGTAGAGAAACAAACTAAAAAAAATATTAAAACTCTTCGATCAGATCGAGGAGGTGAATATCTTTTTGATAAATTTCTGACATATCTTGAGGAGAATAAGATTTTCTCTCAATGGACACCTCTTGGAATGCCACAACACAATGGTGTATCGGAAAGGAGAAATTGAATCCTGTTGGATATGGTTCAATCCATGATGGGCTTTTCTAGTTTGTTGATATCTTTTTGGGGATATACACTTAAGTCAGCTTGTTATGTGCTTAATAAGATTTTTAGTAAATTTATAAGTAAAACACCATATGAGATATGGATGGGACGTAAGTCAGTGCTCTCTCATCTTAGGATTTGGAGATATTTGGCTTATGTCAAATATTTGAAAATAGATAAACTCGGAGCCAAGTCTGATAAATATATTTTTATAGAATATCTCAAAGAAACTAAGGGGTATTACTTCTACCTTGCTGATGAACAAAAGGTGTTTGTTAGCCTTAAGGTAGTCTTTTTGAAAAAAAAAATTTCTTAGTGAAGGGATTAATGCCTTTAAGGTTGAACTTGAGAAAGTTCAACAGGCAGAACTGACACAATTTAGTGAACTCACATAATCAAATTTGGTGATGTTAAACTCAAAACTTGTTGTAGAGGCACCATTAAGAAGATCTGATAGAGTATCGTATTACCGGACAGATACTATGATTTCTTGGTTCGGGATGGAGATCTTGTTGAACTCGATGAGAACAATGAAGATCTGATCACCTACATAGATGCAATGCAGAGGTCTGACTCTGATAAATGGTTTGAAGCCATAAAATCCAAAATAGAGTCTATGAAGGTCAATGATGTGTAGACATTAGTTGATCCACATGAAGGGGTTAAACCCATAGGGTGTAAGTGGATTTTCAAAAAGAAGAGGGGTGCAGACGGAAAGATAGAGATCTATAAAGTTCATTTGGTTACCATGGGTTATTGTCAGTATTATGGTATTGACTATAATGAGATATTTTCTTCTATGACAATGTTCAAATTCATTCAGATTATGCTTGCGATAGCAGCACACATGGATCATGAAATTTAGTAAATAGATGTGAAAACTGCTTTTCTAAATGGAGAGATAGAAGAAAAGGTATATATGATATAGTCTGAAGATTTCACATCCACAGATAAGTTCAAAGTGTGCAAGCTTTAGAGATCCATCTATAGATTGAAGCAAGCATCTAGGAGTTAGAACTGAAGGGAAAAACCGACTTTTTTCTTATAGGATCTTCCAGATCTAATAAGATCTGAGGCAAAATATTTCAAAAAAAATTATCTTAAGATATTTTAGATCTAAGATCTATAAGATCTAATTCTTATTATTTGATATTAAATCTAAAATTAAATCTAAAATTATGAGGAATAGAGAAATACCTCTAGAGTAACTAGATTATCCTGTAGATGATCGCAGCAATGCCTGGGGTTCTAAAATAGCCACATAGTCACCTGGCCTCTACCAGTATCCACTCAAGCAGGATCTGGATCATCTTCTCCTCGCAAATCTTTATTCCAAAAATCAGATCTGGATCTGATCTAAAAGATCTTCTGAAGCTGGAGCAACAGCTTCTTGACAAATCTTTACAGCCTTCTAATCAGGAAGCCACCACACCTTGGATAAGCACTAGATGGATGCCCAACCTCTTGGACGTGAAGAGGGGAGGGAGAGGAGTTGAGGGGGCATAAAGAAGTGGAGAGGATTCAAGCTTTTGCTGGTTATTGAGCAGAGTCTCTAAACCCTAGGCGCAAACAGGGTTTAAATAGACCCTGCTGCACCATGCAGTGCCACATCATTCGACCAATTAAAAAATTCTAATTAATTTTGAAAAAAAATTGATTGATGGAGTGATATCATCTGATCATATCAGATAAAAATTCTCAAAATTCCTCCTACTGTTGGCACCAACACTAGATAAGCACAGTGAGATTGGCACCCCACAGTCTAAGTTGATCAAGGGATCAGAATCCTCATCTCATGGGACTCTATCCTTATCCACTTGAGGTGCATGCCCAATCTGAATATGGTGCCCACTTTGAGGCCTAATTTAGCAGGTGGACACTCCATAAAAAATCTCCAATGACCTCTTGCCAAGTGGCCTTCAGTCCAAGGTCCATGGGTCAACGTTTGACCAATGTCCTAAAACGAAAATGGTAGGTGACAGAAATTAGTAGGTGTTGTCTTAAATTCATCTCATGAATTAAGACAAGTCTTTTCTGAGCTAGACTGACTTCAGTCAAACTATGAGAAATCTTCTCAAGATTTTTTGGGTGAGTCAAATCATATTTGGCTCAGTGGAGATAGAAAAGATTACACGAGAAGAAAGTTAGGCTCAATCGTATGCTAGCACGATTTCTTTGAACCTAATTGGATCTAATCCAAATCAATCAAACTGGGCTAGCTCAATTGATGACATCCAGACCCTAACTCTTGTTTGTGTGACCCAGTTAGGTTTATTTTCATATGGTAATGAGACATGTCATGATCTCATCATCGACATCATCGAAACTCCTTTCGATGGATCAGAATTCTTCTGATTCAGACGATTAGAATGATCGATTATCAAGATCATTCTAATTGCTCTCAAAATCCACCAATGACACCTAGCAGTATATGGTGACAACCCATCAGAAATGAAGATGAACCTCTCAGTGCAGCTACCTGTGTGATTGAGTTCCTCTATCATGAGTCCCGACTGAATTAGGGTTAAGGTAAACTTGCCAAACCAAATATCAGTCATATGAATCAATCGATCGATCCAAGTCTGATGTGAAACCTTAATGAAAAACTTTTTCCCATTATTTCACTCTGCCATGGCCATGGGCTTAAGGACTCAATCTTTCGATCATCATAGGTCTACTCCTCTTATCTATCGAGGTTGATAGATCCCATCTTGGTGCAATCTAGTTCCTACAATGAATATGCTATAACCAACATACACCTCAAGGTTTCGAATGGCTAGGAGATCAAGTTATGGTATAGTCAAACTATAACACACTCAAGGTGAACTGTCGATGTACCTCAGGTCAAAGAACTAGACACACAGCTGCAGCATCGAGCTAGTCATCGACGAGAAGGTAGACTTCCTTATGACTACTCGAGGTGGTCACGCTCAGTACTCTCGTTCTCAATGAATATCTGTACTCTCACTCTGGTGTCTCCACACCATAGACTCAAGACACATTTATCTTAAGAAAGCGATCGTATACCAACCTTCCAGATCGATCACCATTCTCGTGATGATCTTATGGTCGGGAGCTATTTATGAGTTAGTTATGTAAATTCATACCTTAAATTTTCAACTCTTGAAAATATGAATTAACATTCCTACGAACTCAAAAGATGTATCACAGACATAATGTACACAATGTGATAGTAGAATAATCTTTTTATTCATTTATAGTCAAAATTATAAATTTGCCCTTACATTTGTACAGGAATGTGTCAGCCAATCTGGCATCTAGGGCACACATCTAACAAACTCTCACTTGACCTAATGCCAATTGGCTACATATCTAAGTCCCATCTTCTCAAGATGGGCTTCGATCTTCTGCTGGCCTAATGGCTTTGTTAGTGGATCTGCCACATTATCTGTGGAGTTGGCTCTCTTAATCTCGACATAATCTTTTTCGAGGTAATCATGGATCAGATGGAATCGCCGCTCGATATGCTTGGATTTTTGATGAGATCTTGGCTCTTTAGCTAGAGCTATGGCATCATTATTATCGTAGTAAAGAGGGATGGCATCCGATGACATCATTCCAAGTTCTGCGGCAAATTTCTTGTACCAGAATACCTCCTTCACAGCTTTCAATGCAGCAATATACTCTGCCTCCATGGTGGAATCAACAATTACCGTCTGCTTGGAACTCTTCCAGTTAACTGCACCACCATTGCAAATGAACAGACTCCCAGATATCGACTTTCGATCATCTATATCAGACATAAAGTCTGAGTCTATAAATCTCTGAACCTGGAGTTCTCCATTCCCAAAAACTAGAAACATATCCTTAGTTTTTCTCAAGTACTTAAGGATACATTTCACAGAAGTCCAGTGCTCTTCGTCTGGATTCGACTGATATCTGCTTGTGACACTCACAGCATGGGCTATATCAGGTCGTGTACATAGCATGGCATACATGAGGCTCCCTACTGCCGAAGCATAAGGGATCTTGCTCATGCGTTCAATCTTCTCAGGTGTGCTAGGGTACATCTTCTTAGAGAGATGAATGCCATGTCTAAAAGATACTAAACCTCTTTTGGAGTTTCTCATGCTAAATCGTTTTAGCACCTCCACTATGTACATCTTCTATAAAAGTCCCAGCATCCTATTTGGTCTATCTCTATAGACTTAATACCCAGTATAAAAGATGCCTCTCCTAGATCTTTCATAGAGAACTCCTTAGACAACCATATTTTGACTGAGGTTAACATGGAAATATCATTCTAAATCAGGAGGATGTCATCTACGTACAGTACGAGGAAGATAATTGCGCTCCCACTAACCTTCTTGAACACACATGGTTCCTCCTCATTCTTGATGAAACCAAACATTTTGATCACATCATTGAAACGAGTATTCCAGCTCCGAGATGCTTGCTTAAGTTTATAAATGGACCTTTGCAGCTTGCAGATCTTGTGATCATCATCATTGGATGTGAAACCAAGTGACTATTCTATATAGATATCTTCCTCAAGATATCCATTTAAGAACGTCGTTTTCACATCCATCTATCATATTTCATAATCAAAATAGGCTGCAACAGCAAGCAATGTGCGGATGAATTTTAGCATGGCTACGGACGAAAAGATATCCTGATAGTCAATGCCTTCGCACTGACTATAACCTTTCACTATGAGCCTAGCCTTGAATGTCTCTACATTCCCATCTGCGCCTATCTTTCTCTTGAAGATCTATTTATACCTAATAGGTACAATACCTTCAGGTGAATCTACCAAGGTCCAGATTTGGTTTGAGTGCATCGAGTCAATTTCTGATCTCATTGCCTCTAACCATTTCTTGGAGTTGATATCTGATATCGCCTCGTCATAGGTCTTGGGGTCATCACCATGAGCCCCATTTTCTATGAGAAACATTTTCTCTACTTTTTCTTATATAGTACCTAAGTACCTTTCAAGAGGATGAAAAACCCTAGTCGATCTATAAGGTGGAAGAGGTTGTGTTAGGACTGGTTCTAATTGATTGGGTTCCTCAAGTTCTTTAGCTTGTTGCTCTTGGGAGACATTCTCCTTGAGCTTAATTATTCTTCCGATGCCACTATCTTGAATAAATTATTTTTCAAAAAAAATAGCATGTCGATTTACAATCATATTGTGATCTTCCAGAACATAGAAATAGTATCCTAATGACTCTTTAAGATATCCTATGAACCAAGCTCTAAAAGACTTGAATTCTAACTTGTCCGCCTGCTGTCTCTTGACATGAGCTGGACAACCCCAAATTCTGAGATGACTCAGACTTGGCTTCTTACCATGCCATATCTCATACGATATGGTAGGAACGATTTTAAAGAAAACCCTATTCAATACATATATTGTTGTCATGAGATAATGTCCCCAAAGAAACTCAGGGAGGTCCGTGAAGCTCATCATGGAACAGACCATATCTAATAGGGTCCGATTCTTCCATTTTAAAACTCCGTTGAGTTATGGCATTCCAGGTGGAGTCCATTGAGAGACTATGCCATTATCCTTCAGATAGTCTAAGAACTCCCGACTAAGGTATTCGCCTCCTTGATCTGATCGAAGAACCTTAATGGGCTTTTCTATTTATTTTTCTACCTCATGTCTAAATTCTTTAAACTTTTCAAAGACTTCAGACTTGTGTTTCATTAGAAACACATACCCGTACCTAGACATATCATCGGTGAAGATAATGAAGTAGATATAGTTGCCTCTAGCCGGCACATCAAATGGGCCGCATACATCTGTATGTACTAGGGCAAGTAAGTCTGTGGCCCTTTCCCCATGTCCTGTAAAAGGAAGCTTGGTTATTTTGCCTTGAAGGTATGATTCACAAACTGGATATGATTCAGAAGTCAACGAACTCAATAGCTCGAATTTTTCCAATTTGTTAACCCTGTCTTCCGCTATATGACCTAGCCTTAGGTGCCACAGATACCTATCATTTAGACTATCTCTAGGCCTTTTAATTCCTATGGCATTTACATTTTGCTCGATATGAAACACGGATACATCAATATATAGCTGATAGAGATCATTAATAAGAAAATTATTTGCAACTATATTATTTTCATAAAATATGTTACAATGGTTCTTATGAAAGCTAATCACATAGCCTTCTTATGCTAAACATGAAACAGAAATCAAATTCTTGCTTGCTGCAGGCACATAATAACAATCTCTAAGAACTAAATCTAATCCTAATGATAATCGTAGAGGGTAGATTCCCACGGCCGCAACAGCAACTCTTGCTCCTTTACCGATGCATAGGATCATATCCCCATCCCTCAGCCTCCTGCTCTCCTCAAGACCCTGCATAGAAGTACACAAATGAGCACTAGAATCAGAGTCAAGTACCCAACTGGATGTAGAGAAAACTGTAAGATTAGATTCTATAACGAGCATTCCTCCAGAAGGACCATCCTTCTTGTTCTTTAGGGTGGCCAGGTACTGAGGACAGTTTCGTTTCCAATGGCCGTCTGAATTGCAGCAGAAATATTTTTTCTTTTCAGCAGCCTTCTTCTTTGGTTCTGTCTTCTTCTTTTTTCCATCCACCTTCTGCTTCTTCGCAGGCTTCTTTTTCTTTCCAAAAGACTTTCTCTTGGAAGAAGTCCGCTCCACAGTAAGGACTGAGCCTTTTGAACCTTTCAAAAAAAGCTCAGCCGTAACCAACATGTTCATTAATTTAGCCAAAGTACACTACATCTTATGCATATGGAAGTTCATGATGAACTGACCATATGCATCAGACAAGGATTGAAGGATCACATCAATCTAAAAATCTCTGTCTAAGATGACACCGAGCTTCTCAAGCTCCTCTAGGTCCTTGATCATTGTCAAACAATGATCTTGGACTGACTGCCCATCATGCATTTTAGCCTTAAAAAGTCTTTGGCAGATTTGATATTTGGCTGTGCGACTTTGTTCACCAAACAACTCTTGTAGGTGAGCCAATATTTGGTGGGTAGTCATAATGTTGTCATGCTGGCATTGCAAGTCATCAGACATGGCACCCAACATGTAGTACCTGACTTTGTTATCATCATCCGTCTATTTTTTCAGAGACGCTCTCTATTCAGCAGTCGGATGTGCTGGCATGGCAGGTGGGTCATGGTCCAAGACATAAGTCAGTTTCTCAAAACTCAAAATAATTCTGTAGTTCCTCAACCAATCCTTGAAATTGGGTCCAGTCAATCTGTGTGTCTAGTATTTTGGTCAGGGGGTTGGACGCAGACATGTTTTCTGTAGAGAGTCAAGAGTTTCTAGTTAGATTTTGTAATTAGACTTAATCAATTTATTTAAGAGTTTTATTTTTAAATAAATTAGGCTCCCACTATTTTTTGAGATCCCTACACTCCCTAGGTAGAGATGTGAAAATCTTCGTGATTAGTGATTTCTAGTGGGTGGTGCGGTCTCACTGACTGGCTCACTACCTCACCTAACAGTTATTGGTGATGGGTCAATCGATGAGTGGATAACTCTTGTCCAATGATTCTCTAATCATGGTGCACCCAAAACTTGATCTCTAATTCATGAAGCTCACCGTGTCCGAAATATTGCTCCAATCCTTAGTTAAGTCAGACCCACCATTTGCACGAATTAGATTCCTGATTGGATCTCTCACCGTATCCAAAATATTAAGCACAACCCATCCTCTAATCCGTAGCATCCAATGCCTAATAGACATGGTTGCATCTTCCTGGTAGAACTGAGCCACTATAACCAGCCGAGAACAATCAACTTCGGAAAGGGCCTGCATATCCACAATGATGGAAGACCTTAAACTTAATATTTTCTTAGGAAGATTTGATTTAGGTCTTATTAAACTTGACTTGATATAGTCATAACAATTATGACTAACCTAGTGACATGGGTTAGCTCGAATTGTTAGCCACCTTAAATCAGAACTGGGTCAACATATATGGCCAGATAAGTGAGACCAGTGGGAGGGATATGCCATTAACTTGACAAGAATGCATTCGAGTCGAGTAGCTCCCAATTAAAAATCAGTCGGTCATAACTGCCCAACTTACCTTAGACACCAAATTATCGAACCAGAATCAATTGGGTTAGTCTACAATCTAGGCTCTAACCACTAAGCCAAATTAGGTCTTAACTTGATCGAGTCACATCTAAATGTGATTCGACCTTGACCTAGATTTAATCCTATTAGGCTAGTCAATTATTAGCTTTCATGATCCCACCTAACCAACTTTTGATTCGGTTTGATCAACCGCTAGACCTAATTGAGCTACCCAAGCCCGAACCTAATTTTATGAAAATGGCTTAGATCTGAAATTCTTAATTTTAGACCTAATTTGATTTCATAGGCTTAATTCATTAATTAAGTCTTGGGTTCATAAACAAAACATGTAAAATAAATCCTAGAATTTCAGGATCTAGGGTTTTGCAGAAAAGTAAATTTTGATTTCTGATTAAAGATGAATGCGCAGCACCCCTATATGCCATAAGAACATCCCATTGAATGGGAGGAGAGAATCTTAAACCCTACTTTATTCTTATGAACTAGACGGCCATGAGAAACACCTTAATCAGAAATATTAATTTAACTACAAAACTAGTTAGATCTAAGTTACATATCATATATATAATTTCAGATCTAACTTATACATAGTTTGCATACATCTTATGTATTAAAATCTGATCTAATTAGCATGCTTTCAGATCTGATACATCATATATAATATCTAAAAAATATGATTTAAATTAAACTATTCAATATAAAATCTATTCTAGACAGTTACTAGAACAATTCTACAACTAGTCTAGGCATGCAACAGATCAATCTTATGAATTAATTAAATTTTATTTTCTATTTTTTGATCTAAATATAATATTTATAACATCAAAAAAATAGAGAATAAGTTAGATCTAATTTATATTTTAATCATATTAAAATATAAAACTATAAGACTATTCATAGATTAAACTACTCCTAGTCTAGTCATTCATCTCATACATGTTAGATCTACTTAGATTTAATTTTAATTTTTTTTGATTTTAGATCCTATCATATCTGATGTGATATCTAAAATTCATCAATATTAAATAAATAAAAATAAAAATAAGATCTAAATTAGATCTGAAATAGAGCCATCAACCTGGCTCTGATACCAGTTGAAGAAAAAAATTGGCTTTTTCCTTGTAGGATCTTCCAGATCTAATGAGATCTAGGGTGGAATATTTTAAAAAAAATTATCCTATGATATTTCAGATTTAAGATCTATTATATCTAATTCTTATTATCTAATATTAAATCTAAAATTAAATCTAAAATTATGAGGAATAGAGAAATACCTCTAGGATAACTAGATTACCCTGTAGATGATCGCAGCAATGCCTGGAGTTCTAAAATAGCCATGTAGTCATCTGGCCTCACTGGTATCCACTCAAGTAGGATCTGGATCATCTTCTCCTCACAAATCTTTGCTTCAAAAATTAGATCTGGATCTGATCTAGAAGATCTTCAAAAGATCTTCTGAAGCTGGAGCAGCAGCTTCTCAACAAATCTCTGCAGCCTTCTAATCAGGAAGCCACCACACCTTGGATAAGCACCAGATGGATGCCCAACCTCTTGGACATGAAGAGGGGAGGGAGAAGAGCAGAGGAAGAATGGAGAAATGGAGAGGATTTAGGCTTTTGCTAGTTATTGAGCAGAGTCTCTAAACCCTAGGCGCAGACAGGGTTTAAATAGATCCTGTTATGCCATGCAGTGCCACATCATTCGACCAATAAAAAAATTCTAATTAATTTTGAAAAAATTTTGATTGGTGAAGTGATATCATCTGATCATATCAGATAAAAATTCCCATAATCTCTCCTACTGTTGGCACCAACACTGGATAAGCACAGTGAGATTGGCGCCCCACAGTCCAAGTTGATCAAGGGATTAGAGTCCTCATCTCACGGAACTCTATCCTTATCTACTTGGGGTGCACGCCCAATCTGAATATGGCACCCACTTTGAGGCCCCAATTTAGCAGGTGGACACTCCACAAAAAATCTCCAATGACCTCTTGCCAAGTGGCCTTCAGTCCAAGGTCCATGGGTCAACGTTTGACCAATGTCCTAAAATGAAAATAGTAGGTGACAAGAATTAGCAGGTGTTGTCTTAAATTCATCTCATGAATTAAGATAAGTTCTTTTTGAGTTGGACTGGCTTCAGTCAGACTGTGAGAAATCTTCTCAAGGTTCTTTGGGTGAGTCAAATCATATTTGGCTCAGTCGAGATAGAAAAGATTACACGAGGAGAAAGTTAGGCTCAATCGTGTGCTAGCATGATTTTCTTGAACCTAATTGGATCTAATCCAAATCAATCAAACTGGGCTAGCTCAATTGATGACATTCAGACCCTAACTCTTATTTATGTGATCCAGTTAGGTTCATTTTCGTATGGTAATGAGATATGTCGTGATCTCATCATCGACTTCATCGAAACTCCTTTCGATGGACCAGAACTCTTCTGATTCAGACAATTAGAATGATCAATCATCAAGATCATTCTAATTACTCTCAAAATCCATCAGTGATACCTAGCAGTATATGGTGGCAACCCATCAAAAATAAAGACAAACCTCTCAGTGCAGCTATCTGTGTGATTGAGTTCCTCTATCATAAGTCTCGACTGAATTAGGGTTAAGGTGAACTCGTCAAATCCAATATTAGTCATATGAATCAATTGATCGATCCAAGTCTGATGTGAAATCTTAATGGAAAACTTTTTTTCATTATTTCACTCTGCCATGGCCATGGGCTTAAGGACTCAATCTTTTGATCATCATAGGACTACTCTTATCTATCGAGGTTAATAAATCCCATCTTGATACAATCTGGTTCCTACAATGAATATGCTACAGCCAACATACATCTCAGGGTTCTGAATGGCTAGGAGATCGAGTTATGGTGTAGTCAAACTATAACATACTCAAGATAAACTATCGATGTACCTCAGGTCAAAGAACTAGACACGCAGCTGCAGCATCGAGCTAGTCATCGATGAGAAGGTAGACTTCCTTATGACTGCTCGAGGTGGTCACACTCAATACTCTTGTTCTCAATGAATATCTGTACTCTCACTTCGATGTCTCTACATCATAGATTCAAGACACATCTACCCTAAGGAAGCGATCGTACACCAACCTTTTGGATCGATCACCATCCTCATGATGATCCTATGGTCAGGAGCTGTTTATGAGTTAGTTATGTAAATTCATTCTTTAAATTTTCAACTCTTGAAAATATGAATTAACATTCCTACTAACTCAAAAGATGTATCACAGACATAATGTACACAATGTGATAGTAGAATAACCCTTTTATTCATTTATAATCAAAATTATAAATTTACCCTTATATTTGTACAAGAATGTGTCAGCCAATCTGGCATCTAGAGTACACATCTAATAGGAACATGTAGTTTGATAAGGTTATCAGAACATATGGCTTCATTAGGAACGAAGAAAAAACTTACATTTAGAAATAGGTAAATAACTGTGGTTATATTTCTCGTTTTATATGTGGATGACAATCTTTTAGTTGAGAATGACATCCCTACATTACAAGATATAAAATTTTAGTTATCATCTCAGTTCTCTATGAAGGATCTGGGAGAAGCATCCTACATCCTTGGGATGAAGATCTATAGAGATAAGTTGAAAAAATTGCTTGGATTGTCCTAGTCTATGTATATAGATACTATGCTGAAACGGTTCAGCATGGAGAATTCCAAAAAAAGCTATCTCCCGATAGGTCATGAAATTTTTTTCTTAGAGAAGAATTGTCCGATAACTCCTCAAGAGAAAGAGCATATGAATAGAATTTTATATGCTTTAGTAGTGAATTCAATAATATATGCTATGACATATACAAGACCAGACATGGCATACTCACTAAGGGTAGTGAGTAGATACCAGTCTAATCCAGGAGAGAACCACTGAAAGGTCATAAAGACTATCCTTAAGTATTTAAGAAATACTAAGGATCAGTGACTTGTTTATGATGAAACTGATTTGAAACTAGTGGGATTCACCAACTTCAGCTTTCAGTCAGATCATGACGATAGCAAGAGTGTGTCAGGATAAATTTTTACCTTGAATGGTGGAGTAATCTGCTAAAAAAATTTCAAACAACAAACTGTGGCTGACTCTGTTTATGAGACAGAGTATATTGTGGCATGCGATGCTGTGAAAAAAGCTATGTGGCTGTGAAAGTTCATTGACGAGCTCGGAGTGACATCCTCCATCGATAGCCCTGTCCTGTTATACTGCGACAGCACTGGAGTCATTGCTCAAGCCAAGAAACCGAAGTTCCATCAGCGCACCAAGCATATTCTGCGCTGCTACCATCTTATCTGAGAGATCGTGGATCGAGGTGACGTCGACCTTCAGAAGATCATCGGAAAGAGAACCTAGCTGACCTATTTACTAAAGCTATCAAAATCAAGGTTTTTGATGATTACAAGTCGAAAATGGATATACGATAATGTACCGATTAGATGTAGTTCAAGTGAGAGTTGTTAGAAATTGTGCCCCAAAATCAATCGTCAGTCTGTTGATGATTATTTTTATATTTATAAATTATATATAAATTTTTATTAATAAAAATTATTTAGCTTTTTTATCACATTTTGTCTATCTTATTTGAACTCCTGTACTGTGATGAAGTCTTTAAGACTATATTTAATCGACAAAGAAGGATTTATCGTTTAGTTCTTAAAACATGTTCGCGACCAAATGATATGCTGTTAATAGGATGATAGCAATATCAAGTATAGGTCATTGTATATTATATGGATTGGTTGTCCTCTTAACCAAGGAGTGTGGAGACACTAGTATGGCATGCAAGTAGAATGGAGGAGTATATTCACACTGAATGTGACCATTTATTGAGCACTCTACTGTTCATAGTAGCTCATGAAGGGTATGGATATAAGTGTCCCTCCAATCTGAGATCACCATAGTGATCTATAAGCAACTCACTGTACTTTAGTGCCAAACCATCTGAATTTCTAATTCAGTGATGGAAGGTTTTTGGATGCAGTCAAGTACTTATCAAGTCGGTGCATGAGTCAAGATAGGATTGACCCCTCTGAATAAGTAAGAGTTAATGCATCAATGTATTTCAATTTAATAAAAATTTGATCAGAATAATCCATGTGATGGATTTAAAAGGTTGAAATACAATATGGTCGACTATATTAGGGTTGATAGTTAAACCCTAGGTCACCTTGAGCATTTGGATCAAAGAGATTAATTATATGGTAACCATATGCCAGCAAGTTCTAGAATGTTGCTTTGTAATCTTTTGACCTATCCGGATGTCGGGTCCCATTGTTAGATGGTTACATCGATTAGTATAGAAAGTTATTCCTATGCTACGATCTTAGGTTCAAACCTATGGAGTCATGTACATTAAAAGATATAATCTGATCTGATGACTGAAGAGTCTAATTGGATTGTGACTCTGGTGAAGAGTCCCATTGAAACTGAGACTTTAGAGAAGAGTCCCACTAGACTGGGACTCTATTGTTAATGAAGAATTTATTAGTAATTAAATTTTTAATTGATTCAATTTGATTAAGAAAAGAGCTTTGGATTAAGTCTAATTGAATTGGATTCAGTTTGACTTAGATTGGGTTTGATTTGATCTAGCCTAATTGCAAGAAAAACTTATTCCTAATTTAATCAGGACTTGGACTCAGCTAATTCTTAATTGGGTTAAGAATTTATTAAGATGATTAGATTTCTAATTAGATCAGATTTCTTCCACTTATTGGGTTCAAACTAGATTTAATTTGATTTGGAATCAAATTAGTATTGAAGAGTCCCAGCCAGTAGGGACTCTATCTCTCTCCCTTGCGCTACCCTGGTCCCACCTTTTCTTCTCAATGCCAAAAGGGTTTTGGCATGTGATTTTTAGGCATGAGGAGAGAAAGCACAAATAGGGTGGGCAGCATGCATGATGAGTCATGGTCCTTATCCCCTTCCTAATTTGAATGTGATTCGAATTAGAAATAAGGAAAAAAGAAGGAAAGAGACCCGTTATGTTTGGAAAAAAGGGTGGCACCAAGAGATTTTTTCCTTAAATTCTTTGAGGAGTTTGTTGGTGTGAGAAAGATCAGATTTCTTTCTCACACTATCACCAATTTTTAAAAATTTTGGGATGCCAAAATTGGGTTTGGCGTAGAGTCTTTGGCACCCCTCCTCTTGACCCAAACCCTGATGCCCATCTATAAAAAGGGGACTCTCCAATTGTTGATGCCAGTAAGTCTTCCTTACTGATTTTTGTTTTTCTACCAGAGCTCTCTCTTCTCTTCTCTTCCTCCACAGATTCTTCTTCTCCTTTGGAGCATGCAAGAGATCAAGAGGACAAGAAGTAGATCAGCTTTTGAAGATCCTTGTGAGCTAGCACTCCCGAGGAGCTTGATCAGCATCCATTTTTCGTGTGGACCATCTATAGAGGTCGGACTCCTTCATGCAACTGTGAGTAACCTAAAAGAACTCTTTTTCATGCAAAATACTTATGAAGATCAGCAATCCACAATCTGATAATGAGTTTTGAACTCGTTAGACTAGTTTTGATAGATCTAAAGGTTAGATCTAATCTGCAGCATCGATTAGATCGATGCAGATTTTTATTTTCAAATCTTAAGTTCATATTAAATCATATTATAAATCTTGACATGGTTGTCTAGATTAGATCTTATGCATATAAAATAGATTAAAGTGTTTAATCTTAGATGATCCGCTATGAAAATTTTTAAAATTGCATGCATAGTGCTGTCTTACTTTTCCTTCAGTGGATTCACTAAGGTCCATACTTGATTTGAATGCATTGAGTCAATTTTTGACTTCATTGTATCTAACTATTTCTCAAAATTGATATTAGATATCACCTCATCAAAAGTACTAGGATCATCACCATGACCCCCATCTTCCATAAGGAATGCTTTCTCTACATTCTCTTTCAGCATACCCATATATCTTTCAGGAGGATGGAAGATTCTATCTGATCTATGAGGTGGAGGTAAAACATTAACTACTAGCTCATCATGAATAGATTTTTGAGAATCTATAGCTTGTTGCTCTTCAGAGATATTCTCGTCGAGCTCAGCAAACCTTCCACTATCACCATCCTAGATAAATTATTTTTCTAAAAATGTGTCATTATGACTCACAATCACATTATGATCATATAGAAAGTAAAAGTAGCACCCCATGGATTCTTTGGGATACTCTATAAATTGAGCTATAATAAATCTATCCTCTAACTTGTTAGCTTTCTATCTCTTGACATTGATTGGACATCCCCAAATCTTAAGGTAACTGAGACTCGGCTTCTTATTCTGCTATATCTTATATAGTGTGATGAAAAAAGATTTAGAAGGAACCCTATTTAAAATATGTATCACGGTAAGACATATCTCTAAAGAAATATGGATAAATCAGTGAAGCTCATGATGGATCGGACCATATCTAATAGGATCCTATTTCTCCTTTCGGATATTTTATTGAGTTGAGGTGTGTCAGAAGGAGTCCATTGAGAGATAGCTATTTTTCTTAAGATATTTCAAAAATTTAGTACTTAGGTATTCTCCTCCTCGATCAGATCAAAGAATTTTGATGGATTTACTTGTTTGCTTCTCTACTTTATGTTTGAATTCTTTGAACCTTTCAAAAGCTTTAGATTTATGTTTCATGAGAACACATATCCGTATCGTGATAAATCATTAGTAAAGATAATGAAGTAGCTATAACCACCCCTAATCTGCACATTAAATGGGCCACACATATCGGTGTGTACAAGGGTTAGTAACTCAATGGCCCTTTTTCCTTGTCCTACAAAAGGTAACCTAACTATTTTTTCTTGAAGGTATGATTCATAGGTCGGAGTTAACTCAGATTTAACCAAATCTAAGATCCCATTCTTTTTCAGTCTGTTTATCCTGTCCTCTCCAATATGGTCAAGTCTATGGTGCCATAAGTACTTATAGTTAAACTCATTTCTAGATCTCTTTTGACCTACGATACTCACTACTTGCTCATTTAGGTTTACATTAGCATCAACATGCAAATGATAAAAACTATCAATCAAAAGATTAGATGCAACCAATTTATTTTGTAAATAAATAAAATAATAGTCTTTATTAAATTAAAAAATAAATCCATCCTGTGCTAGTACAGAGTTCGAAATCAAATTTTAACTAGCTACAAGAATAAATAATAGTCTTTTAAATCTAATATAAAGCCTGATGGTAATCGAAGAGGGTAGGCTCCAATGGTTTCTGCAATAATTTTTGCTTCATTATCGATCTGAAGAATCATGTTATCTTGCCTCAACCTCTTACTTCTTCTTAGACCTTGTATTGAAGTATATATATGAGCACTAGAATCAGAGTCCAATATCCAACTAGAAGTAGAAGAAATCGTTAGGTTAGATTCTATTATGAGTATACCTTCAGGAGGTTGTTCATCCTTTTTCATCTTCAGGCTCTCCAGATAAGATGAAAAATTTTGAAAGAATAATATCCTACAAGCCAATTGTATATGGGATGCGATCAGATATTTTCTGTAATTTATCTTTCAAACTCATATAATTGATATTGATTTTTAATGATGTAGGCTTTTCGATTCATTATATGCTGTATCTTATTATTATTATTAAGATTATAATGAATTCCATAGATTTGGATAATAGTTTTAAGATCATGATGAGATCACGCCAACGAGATCTAAATCCTTGATAGCTATCACCTAAAATATTTTTAGTCATTGGTTCATTGAGTCAGGGATTAATGATACCGGTAAGACTGGCATGTCCTATGTATGCTCAGTGATGAGGGTGGTTGATCTCATAACCACTTATGTGGTGATACTAATACAAGGATATTGATGCTCATTAGAGAATAAGTTCACTGAATAGACCTGCAAGAGAACATCTGATGGAATCTTATTTACATGTCAATTGATAATTCTCTAGTGGAAGTTGTGTAAGTGATCCTTTGACCTGAGATCGCCATTGTATCCTATGTACATGAATCTATATTTTGGTTCACTTTCTAACTTAGTTCTCTAATCCTTGTATGGGATATTCTGGATGTGGTGAAATATGCATGGAGATTGTGAGTGATCAATAAAGGATCAGTCACTCCTAATACAGGGAGTGAACATCCTATGTGATCTCATAAGATAATGATTCCAGAAGTCTTTAGCTAAAGCAGGATGATAATTGAAAAAAAAATTTAATATATCATCCACTGAATCATCACCTTCTGATCAAGATACATATAGATAAGCAATTGGATTTGATATGTTTCCATACCCACAGCTCATTTGGGATGTTGTTTGACTAAAAGATTAAATTACACGGTAACTTACCACTAAAGGATATTTTGATAATTTTTATCAAGATTCTAAATCTTTTAGATAGTCATGACACATTACCAGATGTCAATCTTGACTTGTGGACTCATCAGAATTAAAAAATTTTAATTCAAAAATTAATTAAAAAGAGTCCTAGTTGATTGAGACTCTTGAGCTAACTTAGTCTGATTGGATTAGGATTACATCAAGAGTTTGTATCTACTGCTGGCTAGATTTGAAATCCAATGAGTCACACAGTTTGAATTTAATTTTGATCTAATTTAATTAGAATTTAATATAAATCTTAAGGGTTAATTTGATATGCTAGCACATTATATTAACCCAAGTTTCAAAATTGGTTCAGTTCAAAGCATTTGAGCTAAGCTAGACTAGTTGCCTTTGACCTAATGGGATTAGGTCTAATTTAATTTGCTTCTTATCCAACTTAGAAGTATTTTAAGTGTGGAAGGAGTCCTTTGTGCCCACCAGGTTTCACATTAAAAAATTTATTGTCGCCCCCTCTTAATTTGCATTGAGATGTGAAGAGTCCTTCTTAAAGAAGACTCTTATCTTATCTCTTCGATTCTCATCCAGATCCTTAATTATTACACACTAATTTATTGTAAAAAATTTATGGAGCATAGAAGAAGAGGAGTCCTTCTATGTGAAGGCTCTTCTATACCAAAATAAATCATAGAGATTTATTCTCTACGTGAGAAGTTGGAGCACCAAGAGTTGGCTCCCCTTGGTCCTTCCTCACATCCCTTCTTAGCCTATATATATGCGGCATCTAATAGAGAAAAAAAATTTTGAGTGAAAATTAGAGCCAATTGGCATCTAATAGAGAAAAAAATTTTGAAAAAAAATTTGAGAAAAAGAGAAAGAAAAATTGAGAGGAAAAAATTGTAAGAAGGGTGATAAGAGAATTAGCAAATGTTGCTAGTTTATCCTAGGGTTTGATTTTTCCATATATTGGAGTGCAAAATCAAATTCTAGGTTGTGAGACTTCTAAAGAGTGTTCTCTTGGTATGATTTTGATGGTAAAATCAAAGGTGATTGGGCTTTGGTGTGATCATACTTCGAGTTCGAAGCCGACAGTATTCTTGTGAAGACAAGGCTATGGCAGCGCACCGGTTAGAAAGGACCTTGGCCAACTTTCGTGTGGATCACCATTGGAGAGCTTCTACTTTGGAGTCTCATAGAGATCATCATCATACCATATTACTCTTTTGAGAAAGTATAAACTTCTATCTCTTTGTATGCTTGTTTTTATTTTGTTCGACATCGACAAGGTGATTCTAGAGTTTGGATTTTGATTCGATAGTTTTAATTGTTAAAGCTATTGATATATTTATTTTAAAAATTTTAAAAATTGATTTTTACTACACGATCAAAATCCAATAGTGGTATTAGAACCATCCCTATTAGATTCGATCAAACAAGTGCAAAGTTGTAGTATAGAATTGTTCTAGTTCATATATTGCCAAAAATATTGCATCGATTTCTAGCATCAGTCTTAAAAAGCAAAAATTATTTTGACTTTATGTGAACCATAGATTTAAATTTTAATTATTAAAATTTTGAATTTATGATAACATAAAATTTATAGTTTCATGGTTGCTTGATGCTTAAATCAATTTTATGTTTAAGGGTGTTATGCATGCCTAATTTTATTAGGGTTTGTTTTCAATTTGGCTAAACTTGTTATATTTGTTAAGTCATTTTGTGCACTCTTATATGATTTTTGGCATGTCAATATGCTTGTTATTATGACTTGTAAAAGCATGCTAAATTGCATAATATGTATAGTATATTTTATATAGTTGTAGTTAGGATGTACCGAAATCAGTTTAAAGATCCTCTATAAAATTATATTAAGTTGTAATATCGAAATTCACTTACAAATCAAATATCGAATTCATTTGATCAATTAGTGTCTAGGTAAGTGTTAAAAGTGATTTTCTAATTAGATCCATATGCTGGCCTAGCCAACTTTATTAGTGTCTAAAAAAAACTACGGGGAACCTCCCACCTACTGATCTAGTCAATTTGGTCTTATTGAATTTCAGACTTAGATTGATTAGTGATGTAGACACTACAAGGGCCTTTCTTTAAGCTTGGTCAATAGAGTATGTCAAGATCTTAGTGAGCTTGTTGTGCTATCCACAAGACTTACTATAAAAATTAATATGATGTTGACTAAGTGCATGTTGATGCTTATGGCATATTTGAATAGTATTGCTTTGTTATGCTATCCACAAGGACAATATTGTTTAAATATGACCATATGGGATTCAAGAGTTAATTTAACTAGAGCACTATAGTTTGTTGTGCTATCCACAAGACTATAAGTGATCTAGAGATAAGAGAAAAAAATGTTGAGAATTGTATAAGATACAATTGATAAAGAGTTATCTACTCTTGAACTCATGAATACTTATTGTGCTATCCACAAGATATTTGTAAGGAATAAGAATCTCAACCTCACTAAGAAATATAAGGATGTTTCTAATTTTTCATACTTGAGGGCTATGAAGTTCGTTAAAATAGTGAGAGACACAATTAGACAAAAATCCTAATCTAGTTTTGCATGTCATCATGAGTTGTCCGCTCATATTGTGTTCTTATCATTGTAGATTAACTGTACATATAGCATCCTTACTATCACTTAGACGTATATTAGATGCTAACAAATTGACTGGATCAAACTACGTAGATTGGTTAAGAAATTTAAGAATTATTCTCACTTAAGAGAAAGTCTCCTACATACTAGATACACCTACACTCGATACGATCAGAGAAGTTGCATCTGAGAAAAGAGCCACATATAAGATGTGGAAGGATGACAGTGTGACTGTCAAATGCATCATGCTTGCCTCAATGAACAATAAGCTTCAGAGGCAGTATGAGAACATGGATGTTCCCTCTATACTCCTTAATCTTAAGGAGTTATATAAGGAACAAAGTTGAACTGCTAGATATGAGCTATCTAAGCAGTTATTCTGTGCCCGCATGACTGAAGATATGTCTGTGCAAACTCATGTCCTAAGGATGATTGATTTAATCACTTGTTTAGGATAATTGGGTTTCTCTATGAATGGTGAACTCAGTCAGGATTTGATCCTACAGTCTCTCCTCGATTTTTTCTCTCAGTTTATCAGAAACTACCATATGAACAAATTGAACATCAGCCTGCCTGAGCTGCTGAACATGCTGAAAATAGTAGAGAGCCATTTCAAAGGTAAAAAGGCTCTAGTTTTTCTTGTCGATAAGATCAACAAGAAAAAAGATAAGAAAGGTTTCAAGAAAAATTTGAATCCTAAAGCTGGCATCTCCAAGAAGAAGATGAAAAAGGTCTCTGTTAAAGGTACTTACTATCACTATGGCAAGGAGAGGTACCAAAAGAGGAATTGTAAGAAATACCGTACAACTGTGAAACAAGCAAATGTTGCTAAAAGTTTGTATATGATACAAACTAACTTATCATTAAGTACTTCAATCTTAGATTCTTGAATATTGGATACCATCTGTGGCTCACACTTATGCAAATCATTACAGGATTTGCAGAAAATAAAGAGTCTGAGTAGAGATGACTTTGAGCTGTTTGATACTAGTGGAGAGTCCATTCAGGTCGAAGCCATGGGAACCAGAATTTTGAAGTTACCTTCGAACAAAATTTTAGAACCGAAGACCTGTTATTATATTTTTAATATTATTAAAAATATTATTTTTGTATCCATATTATTAGAATAAGATTTTAAAATAAAAGTAAAGAATAATGGTTGTTCTATATATTTTTCTAATGAATATTATGAAAATACTTATATTGATAATGATCTTCTACTCCTATCACTTAATGATAATGTACTTCATGTTGATAATATAAAGAAAAAAAAGAGAGATGATGTGAATGTCACGTACCTCTGGCACTGCCGACTTGGTCATATAAATAAGTCAAGAATTAATAAGTTATATAAAGATAAATTATTTGATCTTTATGATTTCGAATCATATAAAACTTGTGAATCTTGTCTCATGGGTAAAATGATTAAGACTCCATTTACTAGACATGAAGAAATGGCAAGTGATATTTTGGACCTTGTACATACTGATGTTTGTGGTCCAATATCGACTCACGTCAGAGGTGGATACTCTTACTTCATCACATTTACTGATGATATGTCTAGATTTGGATATGTGTATTTAATGAAATATAAATCCAAAATCTTTGACAAATTTAAAAAGTAATTTAAATAGTATCAAAGAATGGTTGAGAAACAAATTAGTAAAAATATTAAAGCTCTTCGATCTGATTGAGGAGGAGAATACTTCACTAGTGAGTTCCTTGAATATTTAAAACAAAATGGATTACTCTCTTAGTGGACACCTCCTTACACTCCACAATTAAATAGAATTGTAGAAAGGAGGAATCACACCTTATTAGATATGATGCAGTCCATGATGTGTTTCACAAATCTTCTGATCTCTTTTTCGTGATATACTCTCGAGGCCGTAGTGTATGTTTTGAATAAAGTGCCATCCAAATCTATCTCTAGCACTCCATATGAGATATGGAAGGAGAAGAGACCTAGTCTTAAACATCTTAAGATTTGAAGTTGTCCGGCTTATGTGAAAAATATTGATGGATATAAGCTTAGTGCTAAATCAAAAAAATATAAATTTATGGATTATCCCAAGAAGAGTATAGAATACTACTTCATCACCCTACTCAATAAAAGGTGTTTGTTGGTAGGCATATCATTTTCTTGAAAAAAGAGTTTATCCAAGAAGGGGGCAATGGGAGGTTTGTTGAACTTGAGGAAGTTCAAAATCTACAACCCATCCAAGATTCACAAGCTGATTCTCAACCAGATGTGCCCATTGTTGAGGTACAGCCACTACACCACCTCCTCTCCGAAGGTCAAGTAGAGGTGTAATGTATCACTCAGATATGGGTTTATCATTGAGAATGACAACACATCCCACATCATTGAGAATGATGATCCCACGATCTATTCGAAAGCTGTCATGAGTAATGACTTTGACAAATGGCTCAATACCATGAAATCCGAAATGGACTCTATGTATACCAACCAATTTTAGACTTTGATTGATGCATCTGAGGGTATGATCCTAATAGGCTGCAAATGGATCTTCAAAAGGAAGATTGGAGTAGATGGCTAGGTAGAGACCTATAAAGTCAGGTTGCTAGCAAAAGATTTCAGACAGAAATAAAGTGTTGATTATGAAGAAATCTTTTCGTCGATAGTCATGCTCAAGTCTATTTGGATTATGCTTGCTATCGCTACATACCATGACTATGAGATCTAGCAGATGAATGTCAAGACTGCCTTCCTCACTGAAAATCTTAAGGAAGAAGTCTATATGGCTCTGCCAGAGGGATTTATCTCTAGTGGGAGAGCAAATCAGGTATGCAAGCTGAATAGATCTATTTATAGATTAAAACAAATATTGAGGAGCTGGAACATCCATTTTGATGAGACAATCAAATCGTTTGACTTGATCAAAAATATGGATGAATCTTGTGTGTACAAGAAGACTAGTGGAAGTGCTATTATCTTCTTGATCTTGTATGTGGACAACATACTGCTCACTGAAAATGATATCCCGATGTTGTAATCGGTCAAGATATAGCTATCACAAAAGTTTTTCATGAAAGACTTGGGTGAAGCATCCTATATACTTGGTATAAAGATCTATAGGGATAGATCAAAGAGGATGCTTGACTTGTCCCAGTCTAGATACATAGACCTTGTGTTGAAGAGGTTCAACATGGAGGGAAGTAAAAGATGTTACTTGCCCATGGGTCATGGCATACAACTCTCTAAGAAGATGTCTCGTAAGACACCTGAAGAGAGATAGAATGGGTTCTATTCCTTATGCTTCGGGTGTAGGATTAATAATGTATACTATGTTGTGTACCAAGCCTGATGTGGCTTATACCTCAGATATTGTAAGTAGATTTCAGGCTGATCCCAAGAAGAATCATTGAAAATCTATGAAAAACATATTCAAGTACTTGAGAATGACTAGAGATATTTTTCTTATATATAGTAGATCTGACTTAAAACTGAAAAGTTATACTAATTCTAGCTTTCAATCTGATCTAGATGATGGTAAATTCATATCTGGGTATGTGTTCACCCTATATGGTGGGACAGTAAGTTGGAAGAGTTTCAAATAGCAGACTGTTGCTAACTCAGTCACTGAGATTGAGTACATTAATGCTAGTGAGGTTGCTAAGGAGGCCGTCTGGATGAAGAAATTTATCTCAGAATTGGATGTGGTTCCGAGGATTGAACAACCAATGCCCCTTTATTGTGATAATGCTAGGACAGTTGCTCAAGCCAAAGGACTGAGGTCTCATCATAAATCCAAGCACATCCTAAGATGGTTCCACCTCATTCGGGAGATAGTCGAAAGATGCAATATGATCGTGGAGTGAGTTGATATCAAGAATAATATAGCAGACCTATTCACTAAGATCTTGTCAGTGCAGTAGTTTTACCGTCACCTTGATTGCATGGGCATCAAGTATAGGGGCTATTGGCTTTAGTGCAAATAGAAGATTGAAAGAATAATGCCCTACAAATCAATCGCATATGGGATGCGATCGGATATTTTCTGTAATTTATCTTATAAACTCATGTAATTGACATTGATTTTTAATAATATAGGCTTTTTGATTCATTATATGCTGCGTCTTATTATTATTATTAAGATTATAATAAATCCCATAGGTCTGGACAATGATTTTAGGGTCGTGATGAGATCACATCAGTGAGACCTAAATTTTTTATAGCCATGATCTAAAATATTTTCAATCATTGATTCATTGAGTCAGAGATCAATGATACTGACAAGACTGGCATATCCTATGTATGCTCAGTGATGAGGGTGGTTGATCTCATAACCACTTGTGTGGTGACACTAATACAAAGATATGGATGCTCATTAGAGAATGAGTGATGTGTCTTAAATTTACTGCAAGCGCACGGTGTGCAATGTAGCATGTCCGACGAGTACGAGTCGATCCCACAAAAACTTAGATTTTGAATTGTATTTAAATGCTTGCTTAGGCAAGCTTTAGAGAAAAAGGAAAGAGATTGTTTGTTGAATTATGAACTACCAAAGCAATAAACTAATTAATTATGAAGGTAAATTATCTAAAAGATCTAGGACTCTTAAATCTACTAGACCAATGAATTAGAGAGCCTTCCTATGATTTCTCTTATAATATCCCTTGATCAAGATGTAAAATATGAATAAGCATGGATCATGAAGAGATTTAACTCAACTATGATCCATCAAATATTTTGTTCTCACCCTAATTAAGAGACCCTTCCTTTCTTCACTTCTCTTGTGTTATCCAAGTATAAGCTATGAAGGGATTCAGACCCAACTATAACTCATCAAGATTTTCACATGGAAAGAGAAGAAATGATTTAAAAAATTATGATCCTTCTATCAATCATCTCCTCTTACACCGAATCAAACATGGACTATGAAGGGATTCTGACCCAACGATAGCCCATCAAGTCTCTTGGTAAGAGAGATGAAGGGAGAAGGATTCTAAAAATTTAAAAGCTCAAAAAGAGAAATTGAATAGAGCAAACTTCTATTCATGATCTAGCTTCATCGCAAATCTCAGAGGGATTACTTAGCCAGACATAGTTGATTTGAAGTCAAAAATAAAATAAAGACTAATTCTACTTGCTGGAGTTGAACTTGCGGAAATTAAAAATTACAGAATTAAAAGATACAAAAATTTAAACTATCCTATTATAGAAATTAAAATTATAAAAATTAAATAGAAAGAAAATAACTAATTTATTTCTGAATAAAAATTTTGATACAAAAATTTTCAACTCCTAAGCCATTAACAAGGCTTGAAGTTTGAATAGAAAATAAAATCTCTTACAGAACCAGACTTCTCTCCTTCTCTTGGCTTGGGATCAACCTTCCCCTGGCTGACTCTCCTTCTCGTATGTTGGAAGGGTGGAAGAAAGTGAAAATAAGGTGGCTAAAAAGTTTTAAAGGTGGGTATGTCTGCCTGTCACATAGACCCCTTACAAGAATTATGGAGTGGAGAGAGATCTTATGAATAGAGGTATTAGGCTTTATTTATAGATGTAGGCAGGGAGGAGGATTTTATATTTTTTTTGATGTGGGACTAAAAAGAGAGGATAGATGAATGGTTAGGATCTAATTTGAAAAGTACGGATAGATGGATAGCCAATTGGTTAAATAGAAAAGATAGGAATGAAAAAAATATGTCTCTTTCTATTGCCGTTAGTGACCCAAGCAAGATCAAATGTACGCCACATGAAAGGATCTTCACAGTTTTCATTTTGGTTCACGCAGCCAAACAGCACCCGACCTCCTTTATTTCCTTTATGTTCCACATTCATGCACCCAGGTCCCGTATAAAAAAAATGTGTCAGCTCCCTTCTAAGCCAAGTGTTGTTTCAATGCTTTTGGTTCCATGTCAGCCAACAACTAATCAATATTTTAACCTTAATCCATATGTCACCATTTTCTTCCTTGTGGACCAAGCGGTCCATGGTGGACCACTAACTTGCAAATTGAATTGGATCATCTTTCAGCTTTGAATTTAATTTCATTTTGACTCTATTTCTGATCTCGTTTGATCCCTCTAAGCCTGCAGATCAGGCTTTTCATATTGGTGTAGTTCTTTTCTGTAAAATATATAAAGAAATATCAATTTTAAAAGAATAAAGATAATTTGATCCATAAATTAATATTTTTATAAGTAAATTTATACGCCTATCATACCCCCCAACTTATTTATTGCTTGTCTCTTAGCAATGCCATATATATATATATATATATATATATATATATATATATATATATATATATATATATATATATATATATATATATATATATATATATATATATATATATAATTTTTTTTTAACAATATTTCATTAAGGTCACCCTTTACAAAAATAGATCTAGGATTGAAAGTCAAAGAGTTTAGCAAGTATTACTAATTAAATATTGAGCTTTAAAAGTAAATTTCATAGTTAGTACAATTAGAAACTTCCTTAGAATACATCGAAAAATCTACAGCACTTGTGTTTGTGATGATCAACTTAGCATTTGAGTGCTGGCTTGTAAAGGACAAATGTATCTTCTCTTATCACCTTATTTTGGTTAATTTTCTATACACCCCCAAATGAACTTAAGGTAGCTTTCACACTGCCTTTTCTTTTTTTTTTTATGCTGAGCATCCTGGCCTTCCCTTCACTGTTTGACGCGAACCTTCACACTTGACTTAGGTGAAGAGATCTGGTTACTATGCTTAGGGCAATCTACATATACTCTGTATTTTTATTTTAGATAGGTGGCTCTTTCCTCAAATTCAAATTTTTGATTGGAGTATATATCAATTACCAAATTTAAGTGATAATTGAGTCCTCAGTCAGCCTCACAACCAGCACATATTTGTTTTGTCAGTGTGTATGTGTAGTTAGAAGTGTTAATAATCTTTAAATGATCTAAGTAAGTTACTAAAAGTCTGTCCACTAACTTACTTCTTAACTCACTACAGTCATTAGCAAATACTTTCTAACTCTTATTATTCTTTTTCTAATCTATTTTACTCAAAATACTTTTTTTTTTTACCCTCCAACACTTAAATATCATTATTTCTAATGAAGAAAGAAACACACTAAGAAAAGAAAGATGTCACCTAATGAATATATGCTCTTTGTTGAAGGTGATCTAGTGCGATGTTGGTCTAAAAGTCTGCAAAGTCCGAAGACTGGTATCTCTATTTATTCAATAGAAAAGATATTAGTTGAAAAAAAATTTTGAGTTGCCTCCCAGAAGTGCTAAGTTTAATGTCTTCAGTCAGACAAAATATTTCAAGCAATTTAATCATGATAAATTGGCTCATAGAGAACCATGACTTCGTCAATAGATTCTTTGGGTAGTTCCAAGAATGGTTTCAATCTTTGACCATTAACTTTAAATACAGCACCATTACTTGGATTTTCAATTTCTATAGCTTCATGTGGGAAGACTTCTTTAACGAAGAAAGGTCCTATCCATCTAGACCTAAGCTTTTCAGAAAATAGGTGTAATCTAGAATTATACAAAAGAACTTTTTGTCCAGGAGTAAATGATTTTCTCATAATTGTCTGATCATGAAATACTTTGGTTTGCTCCTTGTACACCCTAGCATTCTCGTAAGCTTCATTTCTAAGTTCTTCTAATTCATTAATTTGAAGCTTCCTATGATTTTCAGCTACATCCAAATCTATATTTAAATTTTTAATGGCCCACATGGCTTTATACTCTAGTTCAATAGGCAAGTGACAAAGTTTTTCAAATACAATCCTATAGGGACACATTCCTAAATTGGTCTTGAAGGTGGTTCGATATGCCTATAGTGCATCAACTAATTTCAAGGACCAATCCTTTCTATTGGTATTAACAGTTTTCTCTAAGATTTGTTTGATCTATTTGTTGGACACTTCTACTTGTCCACTAGTCTGAGGATGATAAGGTATGGCCAACTTGTGAGTGATATTATATTTTTTCATTAATGTGGCAAAGGATCGATTGCAAAAATGTGTCCCCTAATCACTAATAATTGCTCTAGGAGTGCCGAAGTGGAAGAGAATATTTTCTTTTAAAAATTTTATGATCACTTTGCTATCAGTAGATTTACAGGAAAGTGCTTCTACCCACTTCGAGATATAGTCGACAGCAACTAAAATGTATTCATTTTCAAATGAATTTAGAAATGGGCCCATAAAATTAATCTCCCACACATCAAAAATTTCAACCACCAAGATTGGATTGAAAGGCATCATATTTCTCTTAGTGATTCACCTTATTTGTTGGCATCGAACACAACTTCTACAGTACTCGTATGTATCCTTAAATAGATTGGGCTAATAAAATCTATATTGAAGAACTTTAGCAGCTGTTTTCTTAGACGCAAAGTGACCACCACATGCTTGGTCTTGACAGAATGATAAAATACTTCTAACCTCATTGTCTGAGACACACCTTCTAATTATTTGATCAGGACACTGCTTAAAGAGGTATGGATCATCCCAAATAAAATATTTCACTTGGGCAAAGAATTTGTGTCTGTCTTGAGTAGTCCAATGAGAAGGAACTTTACCAACGGCTAAATAATTGACAATATCGGCATACCATGGTTCAGTGATACAAACATGAGCTATTCATTAGGAAAAAATTTATTGATAGGAGATTCACTAGATGGTGCGACTATGATTTGGGACAAGTGATCCGCTACTGCATTTTTCATACCCTTTTTGTCCCTGATTTCTAGGTTAAATTCTTGAAGGAGTAAGATCCATCGTATCAAGCATGCCTTGGCATCTTTCTTTGCTAGAAGATGTCTAATGGCTGAGTGATCAGTATAGACAATGGTGTGTGGCCCAAACAAATAAGACCTAAATTTTTTTAGGGCAAAGACAACAGCCAGGAACTCCTTTTTAGTGGTAGTATAATTAAGCTGTGCATTATTTAAGGTTTTGCTCACATTGTAAATAACTCTAAGAAGCTTATTAATTCTTTGACCTAAAACTGCACCCACAGTATGATCAGACGCATCACATATTAGTTCAAAAAGTTAAGACCAGACAGGAGGGTGAATGATAGGAGCTGAAATGAGTGCCTTTTTAAGGAATTCAAAAGACTCTAGGCATTCATAAGTGAACTCAAATTTGATTTCTTTTGCTAAGAGATTAGTTAATGGGCGAGCCACTTTGCTAAAATTAGCAATGAATCTTCTACAAAATCCAGCATATCCTAGAAATGAATGGATTTCTTTGACAGATTTGGTTAGTGAAAGACTTGCAATAAGATCTACTTTGGCCTTATCCACTTCAATTCCTTTTTTCGAAACTACATGCCCAAGAACTATCCCTTCTCTAACCATGAATTGGCACTTTTTTCAGTTAAGAACTAAGTGCTTCTCCTTACATCTTTCTAGAACTAATCTCAGATGATCTAAGCATTCGAAAAAAATCTGACCAAAGACAGAAAAGTCATCCATAAAAATTTTCAAAAATCGTTCAACCATATCCGAAAAAATACTGACCATGCATCTCTGAAAGATTGCTGGCGCATTACATAATCCAAAGGGCATACGCCTATAAGCAAAGGTTCCAAATGGATAAGTGAATGTAGTCTTTTCCTGATCTTCGGGGGCTATAGGGATCTGATTATAGCCAGAATATCCATCGAGAAAATAGTAGAACTCTTGTCCGGTTAATTTTTCTACCATTTGATCAATAAACGACAATGGAAAGTGATCTTTTCTTATTGCAGCATTCAATTTTTTATAGTCTATACAGACCCTCCACCCCATTTGTGTCCTAGTTGGAATAAGTTCGTTTGTCTCATTCTGGACCACTGTTACCCCAGACTTTTTAGGTACCACTTGTACAGAGCTTACCCACGAGCTATCAGAGATGGGATAGATGATTCCATTATCAAGTAACTTTAGAATTTTTTTTTTACTACATCCTTCATGGCTGGGTTAAGTCTTCTCTGAGCATCTCTAGTTGGTTTGGCCTCTTCTCTAGGTGAATCCTGTGTTGAACTATGGAAGGGCTTATTCCCTTAATATCAGCCATGGTCTAGCCTATTGCTTCATGATTCTTTTTCAGAATTTCTAGCAACTCCTCTTCTTGTTTAGAATTTAGGTCAAATGCGATAATTACAGGCAAAGTTTCTTCTAGACCTAAATATGCATATTTAAGATGTTTGGGGAGGGGTTTCAATTTTAATTTGATTGCCTTCTCTATTGATGGTTTGGATGATGGACTAATCATTTTTATGATTGGTTCAATAGAAGGCTCTTGTCTCTGGCTATTTTTATTATCTATAGGAATTTTATTGATTTCTTCAGATTCATTGATTGGCCAGAAATTGGACTCGAAATCGATTTCTTCATTACTAATGTCAATGGATTCATAAATTTTCTCTTGAATTATATTTACATCAGCATGCTGGGTGGATTCTTGTTCTAGGTTGAATATATTTAGCTCAATTATCATATTTTCAAAAGATAGCTTCATAAGTCCATTCCGATAGTTAATTTTAGTATTTACAGTTGCTAAGAATGGTCTTCTTAAAATAACTGGGATATGACCCTTGGGGTTCGCAACTAATTCGGTCTCTAAAATGATAAAGTCTACAAGGAAGACAAAATTACTAATCATGATTAAAACATCTTCTACCATTCCTTTAGGGATCCTAAGAGATCTATCTGCTAATTGTAATGTGATTTTTGTTGGTAGAAGTTTTCCTAATCCTAATTGCTTATAAACTGAAAATGGAAGAATATTTATACTAGCTCCTAAATCTAGCAAGGCCTTCTCAATATGGGTTTCTTCAATATCACATAAAATTATTGGAGATCCTGGATCCTTATATTTTATTGGCACATGACTAGATAAGTATGAGCTCACACTTGCTGTCAAAAATGCTCTCTTAGGTACATTGGTGGCTCTTTTCTTGGTACAAAGGTCTTTTAGAAATTTAGCATAGGTTGGAACTTGTTTAATCATGTCTAAAAGAGGGATATTTACTTGGACTTGCTTAAACACTTCTAAAATTTTATCCAAATATTTCAATTTTTTATTAGGCCTTAGTCGATTTGGAAAAAGAGCTTTAGAAATTTTGGATTTTGTGCTTGGTGTACTATCAATTTTAGGAGCTTGAGTTTGTAAGGTAGGTTTTTCATAAGGTGACTCAATTAAATTTTCTCTATTATCAAATGTATCTACCTTATTGTCTACTTATTTTTCAGATCTTAAGGTGTGAATAGCATTCACATGACTGACTTGGTTTCCTTGTTGAGGTCATGGACCATTTTGATTTCTCGGGTTAGGTTCAGGTTGGCTTGGTAGCTTACCTCATTCTCGCTCGCTCATAGCAGAAGCTAGCTGATCCACTTGCATTTTCAAACGGGCAATGGCTTGGGAGTTAGTGTTTATGAGTTCACCCGTGGTTTGCATGAAATTGCTTAATGTGGTATTGGTGTCAGTATTGGATTTGGCCAGGACTTCTAAATTTTTCTCTAGAGAATTAAGTTTCTTTTTATTATTATTGAAGCCTGGTGGGTTGTTTATCATAGGGTTAGGCCTTAGATCTTGCTGGCTGTAGCTAGGACCACCTACATTTGGATTTTGTAACCAAAAAAAGTTTGGATGATTCCTCCAACCTGGGTTATATGTGGGTGCATAGAGATTGTTCACTGGTTTCTGGTATGTGGCATTTACCTGTGCACATCCATTTTCTATTGGATTTATCAGGAAGAGACATTCCTAAAGGACATGATCGGGTGCACTACATGCATTGCACATGGGTGCAGAAACTTGGTTCACACTGACTGATCTTTGTAGCTTTAAGGCCTCTAACCTACGTATTAATGTTGCTATTTTGGCCTCTGCAGCTAGGGAAGTTTGAATTTGATGCATTCTTCTTGAATGTGTTGGTTTCTCAGATTCTCTAGTTGTTTTCCATTGTAAATTTTTCTCAGCTAGATCTTCTAGAAATTGCCAGGCTTTAGTGAATTTTTTGTACATGAATTGACCTTGGCACATGGACTCTAGCATAGTTCTAGAATTTGAATCTAGCCCTTCATAAATTATCTGGCATAGCCTCCAGATTTCTATTCTATGGTGTGGGCATTGGGTCAAGAGGTTCTTAAAGCGATCGAAGTATTTCCAGAATGATTCTCCAGCTAGTTGGTAAATTTGATCTCATTCCTAATCTTAGCTGTTTTGTGATGGGGAAAGAATTTCTTTAGGAACACTCTTACAAAACCCTCTCAAGTTGTGACAGATTGGTTTGGAAGACTATAGAGCCACTTTTTAGCATTGTCCTTAAGGGCATAATTGATCAGTCTTAGTTTAACCTCATCCTCTGACAGTTGTTGCAGCCTCATGGTTGCACAAACCTCTTCAAACTCTCTAATGAATATGTATGCATCCTCTATTTCTGTGAATTTTGGAAGCATGTTAATAATTTAAGGTTTAATTTTAAAGTTATTTGTAGTGGGTTGGGGCAACCTGATGCAAGAAGGTGGGACGGAACCAACTGGATAACATAAATCCTTAAGGATTTGGGGTTGATTGAGTTCTCCCATTATAGAAGTTGTTGGATTTGAAACAGAAATCCAATTAATTCTTACTAGTCAACCCGACACCCTTTTCCATGAAGGAAGTGAAGAAAGTACTTTTCTTCTATTTTTTTTTATTTTAATTTTTTTTAATCAAGTTTTCAACCAAAAGAAGAGAAAAGAAAAGAAAAGGAGTACTGACTAAGGTTTTCCTAATTCTAGATAACTCCTAACTGTCAAGGTCATCTTCGAGCACTCTAAGTTCGAAATCGACTAACCGAATCAGCCAGGTAAGTGTAAGATTGGTGGGAGATTCTCCGTGCTTTCGCAACAGACCTAATTAGATAACCACCTTTCTTCGGAACGTAGTTTCTGAACCACTTTCCTAGACACTGACAGGCTAACCCACTTGAATCTGATCCAACTCTTAGGTTTTCTTATCCTAATAAGCTTGAATGTCCCTAAGGCTGGCATCTAATTAATTTTATTTAAGGATTAGGTTATGTAGATGCAAGGAGGTAATTTATGGGCTAAAAAAAGGTGATCAAATCTCCACCTTATCTGATTAATGGGTGATGTCCTTAAGATATATTATAAAAATACAATGCAAAGAAAGCAAGGTGACCAAATAAAGTGAAAGATTTTTAAAGTTTAGTTATTTCTTTATATTAATTAAATCTTATGCGATTAGTATTTTTTTTTATGTTAATCTAATTACAGAACTAAAGTAAATGCTAATTTTTAGATTAGTGAGTTATGAAAGAAATAAAAAAAAATTAAATCAGTTAATAAGAAAATGAGACTTATGCAATCTAAATATAATGAGATAATTCTAATCTAAAAGTGAAAAATTAACTAAGCAAATAAGCAGCACTTAAAGAAAAATCTAAGAATTAAAGGTAATAATTTTTTTTTTTTGTAAATCAAAATATATCCTAGGACAACCATACAACGTAACTTCCAGTACATCAGGGCAACCTTATGTCAGGATAGATTTTGATTAAACTCAGAAGATAGAAAGAAATTACTAAAACTAAAACTAAAAGCACGAAGAATAAGAATCTGAAATACAATTTAAATATGCCAATTTTTCGACAACGGCATCAAAAACTTGATGTGTCTTAAATTTACTGCAAATACACGGTGTGCAATGTAGCACGTTCGATGAGTACGAGTCGATCCCACGAAGAATTGGATTTTGAATTATATTTAAATGCTTGCTCAGGCGAGCTTTAGAGAAAAAGGAAAGAGATTGTTTGTTAAATTATGAACTACCAAAGTAATAAACTAATTGTTTATGAAGGTAAATTATCTAAAAGATCTAGTGCTCTTGAATCTACTAGACCACTGAATTAGAGAGCCTTCCTATGATTTCTCCTATAATGTCTCTTGATCAAGGTGTAAAATATGAATAAGCATGGATCATGAAGAGATTTAACTTAACTATAATCCATCAAATATTTTATTCTCACCCTAATTAAGAGACCCTTCCTTTCTTCACTTCTCTTGTGTTATCCAAGTATAGGCTATGAAGGAATTCTGACCCAACTATAACCCATCAAGATTTTCACATGGAAAGAGAAGAAATGATTTAGAAAATTATGATCCTTCTATCAATCATCCCCTCTTACATCGAATCAAGCATGGACTATGAAGAGATTCTGACCCAACGATAGCCCATCAAGTCTCTTAGCGAGAGAGATGAAGGGAGAAGGATTCTAAAAATTTAAAAGCTTGAAAAGAGAAATTGAATAGAGCAGACTTCTATTCATGATCTAACTTCATCACAAACTCCAGAGGGATTATTTAACCAGACATAGTTGATTTGAAGTCAAAAATAAAATAAAGACTAATTCTACTTGCTGGAGTTGAACTTGCAAAAATTAAAAATTATAGAATTAAAAGATGTAGAAATTTAAACTATCCTATTGCAGAAATTAAAATTATAAAAATTAAATAGAAAGAAAATAACTAATTTATTTCTGAATAAAAATTCTGATACAAAAATTTTCAACTCCTAAGCCATTAACAAGGCTTGGAGTTTGAATAGAAAATAAAATCTCTTACAGAACCAGACTTCTCTCCTTCTCTTGGTTTGGGATCAACCTTCCCCTGGCTGACTCTCCTTCTCATGTGTTGGAAGGGTGGAAGAAAATGAGAATAAGGTAGCTAAAATGTTTTAAAGGTGGGTATGTCTGCCTGTCACATAGACCCCCTACAAGAATTATGGAGTGGAGAGAGATCTTATGAATGGAGGCATTAGGCTTTATTTATAGATGTAGGCAGGGAGGAGGATTTTATGTTTTTTCGATGTGGGACTAAAAAGAGAGGATAGATAAATGGTTAGGATCTAATTTGAAAAGTACGGATAGATGGATAGATAATTGGTTAAATAGAAAATATAGGAATGAAAAAAATATGTTTCTTTCTATTGCCGTTAGTGACCCAAGCAAGATCAAATGTACGCCACATGAAAGGATCTTTGCAGTTTTCATTTTGGTTCACACAGCCAAACAGCACCCGACCTCCTTTATTTCCTTTATGTTCCACATTCATGCACCCAGGTCCCGTATAAAAAAAATGTGTCAGCTCCCTTCTAAGCCAAGTGTTGTTTCAATGCTTTTGGTTCCATGTCAGCCAACAACTAATCAATATTTTAACCTTAATCCATATGTCACCATTTTCTTCCTTGTGGACCAAGCGGTCCATGGTGGACCACTAACTTGCAAATTGAATTGGATCATCTTCCAGCTTTGAATTTAATTCCATTTTGACTCCGTTTCTGATCTCGTTTGATCCCTCTAAGCCTGCAGATCGGGCTTTTCATATTGATGTAGCTCTTTTCTGTAAAATATATGAAGAAATATCAATTTTAAAAGAATAAAGATAATTTGATCCATAAATTAATATTTTTATGAGCAAATTTAGACACCTATCAATGAGTTCACTGAATAGACCTGTAAGAGAATATCTGATAGAGTCTTATTTACATGTCAGCTGGTAGTTCTCTAGTGAGAGTTGTGTAAGTGATCCTTTGACCTAAGATCGCCATGGTACCCTGTGTATCCATATTTTGGTTCACTTTCTAACTTGATTCTCTGATCCTTGAATAGGGTGCTCTGGATGTGGTGAAATATACATGGAGGTTGTAAGTGATCAATAAGGGATCAGTCACTCCTAATAAGAAGAGCTAACATCCTATGTGATCTCATAAGTCGATGATTCTGGAAGTTTTTTGCCAAAGCAGGATGATAATTGAAAAAAAAAATTTAATATATCATTAACTGAATCATCACCTTCTGATTGAGATATATATAGATAAGCAATTGGGTTTGATATGTTTTCATGCCCACACTCATCTGGGATGTTGTTTGACTGAAAGATTGAATTACACGGTAACTTACCACTGAAGGATATTTTGATAATTTTTTATCAAAATTTTAAATCTTCTAGGTAGTCATGATATATTGCTAGATGTCAATCTTGACTTGTGAACTCATCAAAATTAAAAGAGCTTAATTTGAGAATTAATTGGAAAGAGTTCTAGTTGATTGAGACTCTTGAGCTAACCTAGTCTGATCGGATTAGGGTTACGTCAAGAGTTTGTGTCCACTGCTGGCTAGATTTGAAACCCAATGGATCACATACTTTAGAATTTGATCTTGATCTAATTTAATTATGATTTAATATAAATTCTAAGGGTTAATTTGATATACTAGCATATTGTATTAACTCAAGTTCCTAAATTGGCTCAGTTCAAAGTGTTTGAACTAAACTAGACCAGTTGCCTTTGACTTAATGAGAATGGATCTAATTTAATTTGATTCTTATCCAACTTAGAAGTATTTTAATTATGGAAGAAGTTCTCTGAACCCACCAGGTCTCATGTCAAAAAATTTATTACCGCCCCTCTTAATTTGCGTTAAGATGTGAAGAGTCCTTCTTAAAGAAGACTCTTATCTTATCTCTTCGGTTCTCATCCAGATCCTTAATTATTACATGCCAATTTATTGTGAGAAATTTATGGGGTGCTGAAGAGAAGGAGTCCTTCTATGTGAAGGCTCTTCTATACCAAAATAAATCACAAAGATTTATTTCTCCATGTGAGAAGTTGGAGTGCCAAGAGTTGGCGCCCCTTGGTCCTTCCTCACGTCCCTTCTTAGCCTATATATATGGGGCATCTCATATGGGCTAAGGGTTGAATTTTGGATAAAAATTAGAGCCAATTGGCATGTAATAAAGAAAAAAAAATCTAAAAAAAAATTTGAGTAAAAGAGAAAGAAAAATTGAGAGAAAAAAATTGTAAGAAGGGTGGTGAGAGAATTAGTAAGTGTTGCTAGTTTGTCCTAGAATTTGATTTTTCCATATGTTGGAGTCCAAAATCAAATCCTAGGTTGTAAGACTTCTGAAGAGTGTTCTCTTGATATGATTTTGGTGGCAAAATCAAAGATGACTAAGCTTTGATGTGATCGTACTTTAAGTTCGAAGCCGACAGTGTTCTTGTGAAGACAAGGTTGTAGCAGCACACCGATTAGGAAGGACCTTAGCCAACTTTCATATGGATCACCATTAGAGGACTTCTGCTTTGAAATCTCATGAAGATCACCATCATACCATATTGCTCTTTTGAGGAAGTATAAACTTCTATCTCTTTGCATATTTATTTTTGTTTTGTTTGACATCGACAAGGTGATTCTAGGGTTTGAATTTCGGTTCGATAGTTTTAATTGTTGAAGCTATTGATATGTTTGTTTTAAAAATTTTAAAATTTAATTTTCACTGTGTGACCAAAACCCAACAAATTTCTCCTCCAATGATCATTAGAGTTGCAGTGGAAACACTTTTATTTCCCTATAGCTTTTTTCGGAGTGTTCTTTTTAAGTTTGCTCTCATTCTTCTACTTCTTTGCAGGCTTTTTTTTTTTCTTTTGAGACTTTCTCTTGGAAGGTGCCCACTCAACAGCAAGAATAGAGCTCCTTGAACTTTTCAAGATATCCTCAGTAGTGACCAACATATTGACCAACTCGGATAAGTTATAGTCCAATTTGTTCATATGGTAGTTTATAATAAACTATCCAAACGAACTAGTCAGAGATTGGAGGATCTAATCCACCTTTAACTCTCTCTGCATAGTAAGCTAGAGCTTCTCAAGATCTTTAAGCTCCTTGATCATTGTCATATAATGATCATGGACTGACTACCTCTTGCACATCTTCATATTGAACAACCGCTTGGATAATTTGAAGCACACAGTTCGGCTCTGTTCATCACATAACTCTTGTAGATGAGTGATCATAGCACGGACAGTAGGCACGTGCTCATATTGGCTCTGCAACTCATTTGACATAGAAGCCAGCATATAACACTTCACCATAAGATCATCATCCGTCTACTTATGTAGAGCAGCTTTTTGCTTTGTTGTAGAATGGGCTAGTAATGCTGGGGTGTCCTGGTCGAGTATATACCCAATTTTCTCAGGTGTCAAGACTATCCTGAGGTTTCTAAGCCAATCCTTAAAATTTGTGCCAGTCATGAAGGGAAGAAAATCTGTTTCTTTGCCGATTATCAGAGTTGCATCAAAAAAATTTTTACAAATCTACATGAATAAGGTGAAATCCTTACCTGAATAGCAGCAGAACTGGAGATCAAATCTCTAAAAATCTGGAATAAACCTTCGCAGAGGTCTAAAAATGCAGACCCTCTATTTCGCATGCACGCTAGACAACGCAGAAAATCGGTATGACTTCTGATCAAAGCATCTTCGCAATCCAACAAAATGAGGAAGGAGAGGTGCTAGTGTGATGCCTCACACCAGCAAGGGGGATGCCAAAAGAAGGGCCCACGATAAGGAAATAGGGGCGCAAGCAAGGGGAGACACCATGGAAGGGGACGCCCCACTTCTCACGCCTCTCTCTCTTTTTCTTTCTTCTCTCAATCTAATTTGTTTGCTATCCATCTATAAGTAGAGATCCTCTTTATTTATAGATAATTCTCATAACCCTATAAGTATAGGACTCTTAGTTTAAACATACTTTGAATCAGTCCAATACTCATGAAAGAAAGACTCCTATATAAAATAGAATTGCCATCAAATATGGTTCCCACAATACACCCATTCCCACACCTATATGGGACACCCACAACCAGCACCATACTAGATGCTAGTTGGCCCAAGGGAGGAGAAAATCTCAGTGTAAAGAGGATTCCTAATATCTTATCTAAAAAGGATCCGATTTGAATCCAATTCAAAGCTGGTTCGAAATAATTTCGAAAGACTGTCAATCCCAAACTCTTTAGAACTTTTGCACCAAGTCTAAGTAAAAATTTTGAACCCAATTAAGCTTAATTAATATAGATCTAATTTAGAATTAATTAGCACTTAAATCCAATCTATCATAAGCTCCATGGATCATAGATAAAAAATTGTTTATCCCCGAGATTGAACCTAAACCTCATGTATAGTGCTAGCTAGACATAGTCAACTCTTCAATCTCATTTGACCCATAACTTAATTCTCAATCAAGTTAGTTTATATATTCAATCCAGTTAAGTACTTTCAAATTGGACATATAAACATAGGTCAATACTTTTCTATATTATCTGACTTGTATGCATGACTCTATAGGTTCAAACACTAAGCTGGTAGCATAGGAACCGATTTCTGCACTAATCGAGATACCATCTAGCAATGATTTTCGATATCTAGATAGATCAAATTATCACAAAAAAATATTTCAAAATCCATGCACATGGTTACCACATAATTCATACCTTTGACCCTGAATGCTTTAGGATGGTCTAGGTTCAACTGTCAACCCAGATTACTTCATCTACATTGTATTTCAACCTTTCAAATCTATCTCATAGATTACCCTAGCCAAAGTTTTACTAAACTGAAATACAGTGATACATCAACTCCAATAATCTGAAGGGATCAATCCCATGTTGATCTACACATAGACTTCACAAGTATTTGACTGTACCTAGTAGCCTTCCGTCACTGCATTAGAAATCCAGATAGTTCGATGATATGTCGTGATGTTGTCGTTAGAACATCATGCTTATCAAATTAATTTTGATTTTTATAAAAATTAAAAATACATAAAAAGTAGTGAGTCAGGTTAAATCCACAGAGAAGATAGTATTTTGATTTGAAATATTTGATTTTATAAAAAAAATAAAATTTTGAAAAAAATAATTTAAGTCAAAAAATAAAAATTAAAAGTGTAAAAAATAAATCTGATACTAAGATCTACTATTTAAATCCTAGCTTTTACTTGCAATAAAAATAAATAACAAAAATTTAAAGAGCATAAAATAAATTGGTACTAAGATCTACTAACTAGATCCTAGCATCTACTTGTAATAAAAATAAAAGATAGAAATTTAAAGTGTAAAGAAATAAATTTTTCATTAATTGAAAGTTGAAATTCAAATACAAAAAATTTAAAAAAATAATAAAATAAAATAAAACTATAATAAGGATCTGAAGTTGATCAGCGCAGCTTCGTCGGGAAGATGGTTGATGATCTCTCTTTCTTCCTTCATACTCCATGGAGCGAACTGGCTTCTCTCCTTCTTCTCCTTTGGATCCGATCTTCGAGATGGTATAGGCTTAGAGATGGCGCAGAAACAAAACTCAGCTTCTAAGCACATCTTTCTTTGAAGCCTTCTCCACAACCCAAAGCTATGCTTGCTGCCCTTTCTCTAGGCCTCTCCCACTCTTGGATGCCATTCTCTTGTAGTCCAGGGTTCCTTGAGGAGGTGTTTGGTTGGGAGGAGTGGGGGTCCAGAATCGAATCAGAATCGGTGACTCCCATTCCAACCGTTTGATTGGAAAGAGTTCCATTCCGATTCTGATTTTAAGATGAAATGGGAATGGCTCAATCTATATAGAACTTGTTGGTGCAAAAATCCACCTGCGTCGGAGAAGCTGGAGTTGAGGGAGTCGCGGTCGCCACCGGGACCTGCAAAAGAAGTCTAAACTGATGTTGGGGTTGCTCCGACAAGACCCTCCGACACTCAAGTCAGTTCTCTGCCTCAACAAGAATGGAGTGCTCAAACAGAAATTTTAGCAGAGTTTTGGGATAAGAATTAGAGCTTAGAGAATAACGTATCTGGGGTCTCCTTTTTATAGACGGAGGGTGCAACAGACTGATGGCGACATTTTGTAACCGTCTGTCAGTGGGCCGTTCGGAGCCAGGAGGGGTCTGCTACGAAGGGTAGTGGAGCGGAATCGTGGCCATCATTGTGGCCTGCCACGTGGAGCCTGTCATGGGGAGTGGAGCGGCGTCCGTTGTCGCGACTTGTCAGAGGGTGGAGAAACTGCGCGGTATCTACCGCAGGAAGTGGAGCCGTGTCGAATCTATCACAGGAAGTGGAGCAGAGTCGTGGCTGTTACTGCGGCCTGCCAGGGAGTGATGGAGCTGTGCGAAATCCATCGCAGAAAGTGGAGCAGGGTCGTGGCTGTTACTGCGGCCTGCCAGGGGGTCCAGGCCTACCGGCCGAAGTTCGGTTGGGGATGAAGTCCGGCTCCCGTAGGAGTCCGGACGGAGTCTACCTGCAATTGAAGTCGGGGGTGAGGTCCAGTTCCCGTAGGAGTCCGGACGGAGTCTTTCCGCAGTTGGAGTTGGGGGCGAGGTCCGGCTCCCGTAGGAGTTCGGAAGGGGTCTTCCTACAGTTGGAGTCGGGGACGAGGTCCGGCTCCTGTAGGAGTCCGGAAGGGGTCTTCCTGCAGTTGGAGTCAGGGATGAGGTCTGGCTCCTGTAGAAGTTCGAACGGAGTCTTCCTGCAGTCGGAGTCGAGGACGAGGTCCGGATGGAGTCTTCCTGCAGTTGGAGTCGAGGGCGAAGTCCGGCTCCCGTAGGAGTCCGGATGGAGTCTTCCTGCAGTTGAAGTCGAGGGCGAAGTTCGACTCCCGTAGGAGTCCGGATAGAGTCTACCTGCAATCAGAGTCGGGGGCAAGTTCCAGCTCCCGTAGGAGTCCGGACGGAGTCTTCCTGCAGTTGGAGTCGAGGACGAGGTCTGACTCCCGTAGGAGTCCGGACGGGATCTTCCTGCAGTTGAAGTCGAGGGCGAAGTCTGGCTCCCATAGGAGTCCCGACGGAGTCTACCTGCAATCGAAGTCGGGGGCGAGTTCCGGCTCCCGTAGGAGTCCAGATGGAGTCTTCCTGCAGTCGTAGTCGGGGATGAGGTCCGGCTCCCGTAGGAGTCCGGAAGGGGTCTTCCTGCAGTTGGAGTCGGGGACGAGTTCCGGCTCCCGTAGGAGTCCGGACAGAGTCTACCTGCAATCGAAGTCGGGGGTGAGTTTCGGCTCCTGTAGGAGTCCAGACAGAGTCTTCCTGCAGTTGGAGTCGAGGACGAGGTTCGGCTCCCGTAGGAGTCGGACGGAGTCTGGCCGCAGGAGAGAAGTTGCCCTGCTGGTTGGACGTCGGTAGAATCCCCGATGGGTCACTCCTGACACAAACTTCGGTTGGGAGGTATTTTATACCCAACACCAGTCCCCCTACTTCTGAGTTTGAATTTCGAATGAAGAAAGTACAGAGAAATTCTCGCAGCCGAAGCCGTCCCCTCACCGTCCCCTCGAATCCTGAGCACGATCGCCCTCGGATATTTTGGCATTTAATGCGCGTGTGTTGGGGTCTTTTCAAATCAGGGCGATCCGAAGGGACCTTTCGAAATTTTCGCTGGTGCGTTGGCCCAGGTACGGCAGAGTAATGGTTCTGTCAGCCGTCAGTCGCTTTTAGCCACCTGCGGTGGCGAGTGGGAGACGTGGCGAGCACGGGCCGGCCTGGGAGATCTGCGATCATTATAGCATCGGATTCCAGGGTCTATTTAAACCCGCCTTTCCGTCTTCAGGAGTCTCATTCTGCCTGAGCTCTGTCGGTGTCTGCCTTCTCTCCGAGAGCCCTGACCCTCTTTGGCGTCCACCTTGGCCCTAAGCATTCTTCGAGTCATCCCTGTCCTCGCCCCTCTGCATCCTTCAGAGCGATCTAGGTTAGTCCCGGAACCTTCGTTTCCCCTCTTGCCATCTAGGTGTCCTTTTTCCTCCATTTTCCTTCTGCTGCATTCCTCTGGTTGGGTCCCCTGCAAACCTCTCGCCTCTTGCCCCGCCTGATTTTTCCAGGATCTTTAGGGCCTTTGTTCGAAATATCTTTCGGCACCTCCACCTCTAGTGGTTTCAGGAGTTCGTCCGCCTCAGCCCCCCAGAACCCCCACACTGTAGACGAACCCGCATCTAGGGCTGGGCCTCACCCAGCTTTTGCGTCAGGTGCCATTCCTTGTTCTCTGACTCCGGATGAACTTCTACTGATAAGGGTTCAGTATGGAGTTCCTCCGGAGTACGATCTGGAGCTTCCTGATCCCTCCGACCAGGCTAGAACCCCCCCACCTGGCCGTTTCTGTCTGTATCAGGAGGCCTTCCATGCCAGACTCTGACTTCCACTTCCGCCCTTCGTCGTCACCCTTTTCCATTTTTTAGATATTTCTTTAGCTTCGGTTGCGCCGAATTCCTTTAGGTTCTTGATAGGGTTCCTCTCCCTTTGCCACGTAGTCGAAGTTCAGCCATCTCTTTCCTTGTTTAGGTATTTTTACACCTTCAAGCGTCACCCCTCGACAAAGGACTGGTGGTATTTCTCCCTCCAGTTTGGCAAGAAGGGGTTGCTGAAAGGTGCTCCTTCTTCAATCCATAACTGGAAGGGAAAGTATCTTTTTGTCCACTGCCCGACCTTGAGGCTGGGATTGCCCCCTTGGGGCTCCCTAAGAGACTCTGTCCGTCGGGCTCCTAGCTTGGGGGAGGATGACCTTCAGGCTACCCGGAGGCTCCTTGGTTATTCGGCTCCTTCCCTTTCTAACCTTCTGAAGGAGCAGTTTTTGTTCAACATCAGCCTGAGTCCCCTGGATCCTACGAGTATCCCATCTTTCCTTTTCTCTTTTTTTCTCCTGCTCTTCTTTTCTTTCTTTTCTCTTTTTTTTTTTTTTTTGCGTGCCACTTCTTCCTTTTTCACCCCATCACTGATCTCTTTTTCTTCTTTCTCTCCTTTTTTTTTCTTAGGAATGGACATCGAAGCAGCACGGATGCTCGCCAGGGGTCTCAAGGCCCACAAAAGAAAAGGCGCCGCAACCTCCGAACCAGCAAAGAAATCCAGAATGGAGGAGACAAGCTCGGCCATGTCTGCCCAGGCGGCCCTCGCGGTCGACGTTCCTTCGGACGCCGAACCTTCGGCTCCCCGGGCATCTTCAAGGAGTCCCCCCGCTGAGGTTCCCGCTTCGGGGGTTTGCTTTGAGGAGGCGCCAGGGGTTGAGAGGGGGAAAAGAAAAAAGTCGGTGGCCCGCAGGGTGAGTAGCCACCGAGCCACCATCGAAGAGTCCCTCGGTTCCGAAGGAGAGCCGAGGGAGAACCCCTTCAACGATAGGGACTTGATAAAGCGATTGATCGACGGCTGCATCCTGCCCGAAGTCGTCCAGAGGATTGATCGCGCCGATCCCGAACAGCGGGTTAGGACTCCTTAGGGTCCTTTCTCGAGGTAAACAGATTCACTTTCCTCCTTCCCCTTGCATCTTCATTTAATTAGCTTCTCAACATTCGCTCTGACCTCCTAACTGTCCTTGCAGATCGGGCACCAGCTCCTCGCCAATATTGAGGCGACAAATCAGGCGAGGAGGGACGCCATCCTGGCGGAGGAGAGTCATCGGGCCGAAGTGGCCCGCCTCAAAGAGAAAGCAGCCGAGGTGGTCACCCTCCAAGAGGCCCTGGAGAAAGAAAAGCAGACCCTGAAGAAAGAGAAGCAGACCTCAGAGGAGACGGTGAGGAAGGCGGAGGCTGAGGTCGCAAACTTGGCGGAGCAGATTTCGGTCCTGGTCTCGGAGGCCAGGGTTCTAGCGATGGAGGAGTTCAAGGCCTCTGCAGAGACGATGGACCTGAACGTCAAGTTCGGCCAAGAGGCATTCATCAAAGGATTCAAGCTCTGCCAGAAGAAGGTGGTCCAGAAATTTTCTGAGCTCGACCTCAGCTTCTTGGGCGAGGCATCTGAAGATGAAGCCGGTCCCTCTCCCATTGCTACTGCCACCGCAGCCCCCTTACCGGGAACGCCGAGCTCCCCGACTCCGACCTCAGAGGTCTGAGACCTCTGACCTTGTATTTTTCTTTTATTGCAATTTTTTTCCCTCTTGTTTTTAAGAAACATTCAATCAATAAAATTGGGTTTCTCCTTTTGGAGGGCTTCTCCGCTCTGTTCCTCCTTTTTTTGTTTCGCTTTATGCACTGAGATGCGCCTTGACACCTTTGTCTCCGATGGCAGTGTCCTGCCGAAGCACTCCCCTTGCCACAGGGGATTCCGCTGAAGTTCACGATCCAACGTCTGAAGAAGAAAGTTCACCATTTAACAAAAAGGTCGAAGAAGATGGACGGCGAGCTTCGCAGGCTGAGGAAGAGCCACTCTGAAGCCACCGCGGAGGCCACCCACTTTCGGAACCTCCACGTGAAGGGGATCATGGAGTACAGCTGGAGAAAAGTGAACTTCAAGAAGGAGCTCGAGGAGCACCAGAAGCGTGCCAGCAATCGATCTTGGGCTCAAGCTGCTAAGATCAGTTCTCTCAGAGCGGAGCTGTCGGCTGCACAGGAGCGAATTAGCCAGTTTGAAGGAAGCTCGTCCCGACTTTCGACTTGGGCCGACTACGATCGGGAATGATCGAAGAAGTTCTCCGACCTTCAGCGACAGCTCCAGGATGTCGAGGCGAGCTATGACGCATACCGGGCCGACTGGTGTAGGAAGGTGGATGAATACAGGGGGAAGCTCGGGATGGCGACCGACGAGGTTGCCCGCCTTCAAAGGCAGCTAGCCGAAGGGGCTCGGTTTGCTTTCGTTCGGGATTCCGACGAGCTCCAGTCTCTGAGAAGAACCGTAGAGGAGCTATCTGTCGCCCTTGGGGAGGGGAAGGCCAAACTGCAGCAACTGAAGATCCAACTGGTACACGAGCAGCAGGCAGTCAGGGATGCGAAGGCAGAATCCGAAGTCCTGAGAAAAAGGCACCGAGAGGCGGAGAACGAAAGCCAGTGGCTTCATCGGAGATATATGGAAATACTGATGAGAGAGAGGGAATTGGAAGGAGAAGTCGAGAGCTTAAGGCATTCCCTGACGAGGGCCGAAGCCGAAAGTTTGAAGTCGGAGGAAGCCGGGCCCCCTTAGGGCTCTTTTTGTCCTTCGTCCCTCTAAGTGTCTTCCTTTGCCACTTGTCTGTTTGTTGTCGCCGTTGTTGTCGTCGTTGTTGTTTTCGTTGTTGTTTTTTTTTTTTTTTTGGTCTTCCAGACTCTGTAACGCATATTTTGCTAATGAAATGAAAAGTCTTTGTTACCTTACCCATACGTCGTGTTGAATTATCGTGCGCCGGACTTCTTTCATTTTTGTCCCGTGCGATGTCGACGTTGTTCGAAGATTCCTTATTTCATCTTTGTATTAGGTCGCCGTTATCGAGTTTCTTGTGCTTTTGATTGGTTCGACATCGACGCCACTTGGATGTTCCCAGTCATCGCCGTGTCGACTTGCCTTTTGTTCGCGATCGTAGATCTTTCTTTCTCTCCCTCCCTCTTCATAGAGATGAGGTCCTCTGTGCTTTTAGGTTAGTTCGGCCTCCATTTTTTGTTAGGGTAGCCTGTCGCTGTTCTTTCACATTTCCCTCCTTCTTCTTTCTTGCCGGGTCTCGGATGGTCGGACCTTAATTGGCGTCGAGACGAGGTTCTTCCCCTATTTCTGATGCGATCGGTTTCAGCTCAGGTTAGGATGAGGTTCTCCTTCTGTTCCTAACGGGGCTGTGGGGGCACATATGGGCGCTGCATGGCCTCTCCCCCCATCCGGTCTACAAACAACCGGGCCTTCGACCTTGCTCATGTTAGGATGAGGTTCTCCTCCTGTCCCTAACATGACTGTGGGGGCGCATATGGACATTGTATGGCCTCTCTCCCCATCCGGTCTACAGATAATCGGGCCTTCGACCTTGCTCATGTTAGGGCGAGGTTCTCCTCCTGTCCCTAACATGGCTGTGGAGGCACATATGGGCACTGTATGGCCTCTCCCTCCATCTGGTCTACAAATAATCGGGCCTTCGACCTTGCTCATGTTAGGGCGAGGTTCTCCTCCTGTCCCTAACATGGCTGTGGGGGCACATATGGGCGATGTATGGCCTCTCCCACCATCCGGTCTACAAATAACCAGGCCTTCGACCTTTCTCATGTTAGGACGAGGTTCTCCTCCTGTCCCTAACATGGCTGTGGGGGCACATATGGGCGCTGTATGGCCTCTCCCCCCATCCGGTCTATAAATAATCAGGCCTTCGATCTTGCCCACATTGGGGTTTGTTTTTGCCGTCCGATGGGGTCATCCCCACCGTTACAAGTCTATGCCAAAAAGGGAGAGATGTGCAAGTCTGAAAGAAATCTTGATTTAAAGCGGGATCGCTCGCAATACATTTACAAGTTTTCAAACCCTAGGGCTGTGGAAGGTCTACTTCCTGTCAAGGTCCTCCAGAGATGGAGTTGATGATCCCGATTGGAGGACGATCTCCGGACTACTCCTCCCTCTTTGGCGGCTCAGGCTGCGGCAGGGCCCTTGGCCGATCTTCTCTACCCTCAGATCGGCGTCGAATGAACCTATCGAGCCAGCCTCGGTGGATGAGCTCCTCAATCTCGTCTCAGAGCTGAATGCACTCCTCCGTATCGTGGCCGTGGTCACGATGGTAGAGGCAGAATTTATTAGGATTGCGCTTCCCAGGGTGTGTGCGCATCCTTTCGGGCCTCGGGAGCTGCTCTCTGACTTCCATCAGCACCTAGGACTTTGATGCATTGAGGGGGGCGTAACTGCGAAATCTTCCTGGGGGAGAGCTCCATCGAACCCGACGCTCTGGGCTTCTCTGCCTACGTGCCCGGGGAGGAGTCTGGGCACGCTTGTGCCCGGAAGGAGTTCAGGATCGTGGCCGAGCTTCTCTCGGCCCTTTTTTAGTTGCGGGCTTGCTCGAGTCTCCCGCCTGCCGCTCTCTCGCGGTCTCCTTATCCTTCATTTTGAAGGTTTCTTCTGCTCGGGCGTACCCTTCGGCCCGAGCCAACAGGTTAGCAAAATCCCTGGGGTACTTCTTTTTCAGGGAAAATAAAAGGTCGTTCTTCTGAAGGCCGCCTTTCAAAGAGGCCATCGCGACTGATTGGTCCAAGTTTCGGACCTCCAACGCGGTGACGTTAAAACGGTTGATGTAGGCCCGAATGGACTCCCCCTCCCTCTGCTTGATGTTGATGAGGGACTCCGAACCCTTCCAGAGATGCCGGCTGCTAACAATATGAGCCACAAACTAGTGGCTCATCTAATCAAAGGAAAAGATGGTACCCGATTTCAGCGTCGAGTACCAGTTTCTCGCCAATCCCTTCAAGGTGGATGGGAAGGCTCGGCATAGAATGGCGTTAGGCACGCCATGAAGCAGCATCATTGTCCGAAAGGCTTCCAGGTGGTCCACTGGGTCCGAAGCCCGTCGTAGCTTTCAAATTGAGGGAGTTTGAAGTTCGGCGGGATCGGTTCCTGCATGATCATTTGAGAAAAGGGAGGGTCAGTACAAATATCCTCACCATGAGCGGGGGGAGCGTGGCGGAGTTCTTCGATCCGCCGGTTCATCTCCTGGAGCCTTCGATCCAGGAAATCCTCTCGACTACGGGTCTCGAGGGTCTTCTGGCAGAATGGAGGTAGAGATCTTCCGGGGGTGGAATCGTGATCCGATTGAGGGCTTTCCACCCTCGGGTTCATCTTTCTAGGAAAGATGGGACGGCTGGCCCAAGTGGCCCGTCCTACCGTCGGATGCTGGGGTTCTGGCGATGCTCTCTCCAGTCGCGCTGATGCCTACGGCTGCTGCTGCTGTTGTATGGCCTGCACGACTTCAGTGAGGCCTCTGACCTGCTGCACCAGTAGGTCGAATTGCTCCGCGCCAACCACCACCGCCGGAGAAGGGGGAGAGGCTGGGAAACTGGCGGTGAGGCCGGAGCCTGAGATCTGGCCGCGGAGGCCGTAGATCACCCCGTGGATGCTCTGCGGGGAGGCATCAGGTGGAGACCTAGTGAGGGGAGAAGGAGAGGATGTCGGAAAAGGTGACCGGAGGCGGTCCCATTGAGCGCTCCTTTAAGAATAAAGGTACTGCGAAGACACAGGCCCCTTCCTCTAGCGCCAATCCTGTTGGTGCAAAAATCCGCCTGTGTCGGAGAAGCTGGAGTTGAGGGAGTCGCGGTCGCCGTCGGGACCTGCAAAAGAAGTCTAAACTGGAGTTGGGGTTGCTCCGGCAAGACCCTCCGACGCTCAAGTCAGTTCTCTGCCTCAACAAGAATGGAGTGCTCGAACAAAATTTTTAGCAGAGTTTTGGGATAAGAATTAGAGCTTAGAGAATAACGTATCTGGGGTCCCCTTTTTATAGGCGGAGGGTGCAACAGACTGATGGTGACGTTTCGTAACCGTCTGTCAGTGGGCTGTTCGGAGCCAGGAGGGGTATGCTGCGAAGGGTAGTGGAGCAGAATCATGGCCATCATTGTGGCCTGCCACGTGGAGCCTGTCATGGGGAGTGGAGCGGCATCCGTTGTCGCGACTTGCCAAAAGGTGGAAAAACTGCGTGGTATCTGTCGCAGGAAGTGGAGCCGCGCCGAATCAATCGCAGGAAGTGGAGTAGAGTCGTGGCTGTTACTGTGACCTGCCAGGGAGTGATGGAGCTGCATAGAATCCGTCGCAGAAAGTGGAGCAGGGTCGTGGCTGTTACTGCGGCCTACTAGGGGGTCCAGGCCCGCCGGCCGAAGTTCGGTTGGGGACGAAGTCTAGCTCCTGTAGGAGTCCGGACGGAGTCTACCTGCAATCGAAGTCGGGGGCGAGGTCCGGCTCCCATAGGAGTCCGGACGGAGTCTTTCCGCAGTTGAAGTCGAGGGCGAAGTCCGACTCCCGTAGGAGTTCGGACGGAGTCTTCCTGCAGTTGAAGTCGGGGGCGAGGTCCGGCTCCCGTAGGAGTCCAGACGGAGTCTTCCCGCAGTTGGAGTCGAGGGCGAGGTCTGGCTCCCGTAGGAGTCCGGAAGGGGTCTTCCTGCAGTTGGAGTCGGGGACGAGGTCCGGCTCCCGTAGGAGTCCGGAAGGGATCTTCCTGCAGTTGGAGTCGGGGACGAGGTCCGGCTCCCGTAGGAGTCCGGACGGAGTCTTCCTGCAGTCGGAGTCGAGGATGAGGTCCGGACGGAGTCTTTCTGCAGTTGGAGTCGAGGGCGAAGTCCGGCTCCCGTAGGAGTCCGGACAGAGTCTTCCTGCAGTTGAAGTCGAGGGCGAAGTCCGACTCCCGTAGGAGTCCGGACGGAGTCTACCTGCAATCGGAGTCGGGGGCGAGTTCCGGCTCCCGTAGGAGTCCGAACGGAGTCTTCCTGCAGTTGGAGTCGAGGACGAGGTCTGGCTCCCGTAGGAGTCCGAACGGGGTCTTCCTGCAGTTGAAGTCGAGGGCGAAGTCCGGCTCCCGTAGGAGTCCGGACGGAGTCTACCTGCAATCGAAGTCGGGGGCGAGTTCCGGCTCCCGTAGGAGTCCGGACGGAGTCTTCCTGCAGTCGGAGTCAGGGACGAGGTCCGGCTCCCGTAGGAGTTCGGAAGGGGTCTTCTTGCAGTTGGAGTCGGGGACGAGTTCCAGCTCCCGTAGGAGTCCGGACGGAGTCTACCTGCAATCGAAGTCGGGGGCGAGTTCCGGCTCCCGTAGGAGTTCGGACGGAGTCTTCCTGCAGTTGGAGTCGAGGACGAGGTCCGGCTCCCGTAGGAGTCGGACGGAGTCTGGCCGTAGGAGAGAAGTTGTCCTGCTGGTTGGACGCCTGTAGAATCTCCGATGGGTCACTCCTGACACGAACTTCGGCTGAGAGGTATTTTATATCCAACAGAACTCAATCTCTACTCTCCTCTATGGATTCAAATTTTCATTCCAATTTCGATTTCGATTCTGATCACGAATCAAATGCTTCAAAGGATTTGACCATTTCGATTTCGATTTCAAGTCATTTCGATTTCGATTTTGATTGCGAACCAGACACTTTCTAAATAGATATTAGTGGGAGGAGAGTTTCCTTTTCTACCAATATGGGATCAAAAAAAGTAATGCGTCTCTTGAAGTGTTGGAGTTTCACTTGATTTCGATACTTGAATCCCATTAAAACTCCACTTTCACGTCATGCTGCATCCAAACCACGTGTCCTCGGCTATTCTTTCTTCACTGCATACAGATCCCACTTTTACGTTCGCGCCAGCCGGCCAAGCTCCCACACCCAGCAACCAACTCGCCAACACAGCACCCGATTGAGTCCCTTCTCTTGATCCTGCGTCCAAGTCAAGCCGCTCGCACACCCATAGCCATATGAAGACGCCTGCGCTCGCTCATCCGAATTCAAACAGCGCTCGGACCCACTTCATGCTGAACCGCACCTCCTTTCTTTTTTCCATGAGCTGCTGGGAAATATCCATGAGCCATGCACTCGTACACCCACCAAAGACCACTTGAAGCCCTTATTTTTATGTGGACCCCATGTGAAGGAACCAAAAATATCATGCACGTGTCTACCTTTTATAACGCCCAGCCACATGCATTTTTTTTTTTTTTTATTAATTAAATTCCTACCGGGCCCCCACAAATTATTGCATGTCGTCTATCTGGCCGGCCTAAATTTAGATAGGAGCTTCATCTGCATATGTTAAAAGACCGTTGCTTATTAATTATGATTAGTTCCTCATAATTAATTATTTAAAAAAAATAAAAAATATCAAATATAAATAATATGATTTTAATATCAAAGATTTTAATATTTTTTATGGTATATTTGATGCACTGATCACACCTCTCAATTTGAATTTTGCTCGACCTCGAGTAAAGAAAAGATTTAAAGTTAAGTACCATTTAATTTTGAGTTTTAAATTTCACCAGACAATTTTGAAAAGGACAACTGCTGTCCAATAGAACGTAAGTGAGGTATGTCATTGGGATATTAATACTAATCAATGTGAAAGTTAAGCTATGAATATTAATTTTTTTTTAAATTATTCCTACCTTTATCTCCAAATCATTAACCTTCGTATGGACAAGTATATCGTTACTTCCGTCTTTCATTTATTATAAAAAAATATCTTCACATTGTTCACTTTTTGATGCGAATCACAATGCTTACTTAGGCGAAGGGACTCAGTTACTTGGTGAGAGATCAATGTTTATATTTTATTTATTTATTTATTTATTTATTAACATTGCATCGCTATTGAGTATCTTAATCCATTAAGCTTTCTGTTTGATCCACATAGCGAGTTTTCAGCCAATGACTCTCGAACCAGATGACTTTAGGGCACTAGATATAAAATATCCCTCAGACTTACTTGCTCGAATCAAACAGGTCACGAGTTAAAACTAACTTTACAATAAAACTTTTTTGTCCTTCATACCTTTTGACATGAAACTCATGACATACTTAGAAACTCTTTTTTTATTATTTTTTTAATATATATAAAAAAATATAGTTATCCTACACAAGTCCATAAGAAGTAACTCTTTTTTGATGCTGGTAAGAAAATTTAGAAATGCTCAAAGAAAACTATTTAAGTTATAAACTTAACTCTTTATTAAGTTTTTTTAATACTTGATCCCTCAATATCTTACAAACTCTCTGGTCTGTACGTCAATTTTCTTTTTAAAAATATATGGTTTAACTCGATTCTTAAGTGTAATTAGGTGCTTAAATGTTAAATACTATCTTACTAGAGGACTAAATTTTTTTTATTATTCTCCCCTCCAACTTAATCGACATTGTTCTCAATGGAGTAGAAAAAATAAAGAGTGCATACAAAAAGAAAGAAAAAGGAGAGATGTCACCTGATCCAGAAATCTTTTTAAAATTTATTTTTTTTTCAACTTAGCCAATATTATCTTCAAATTTTTACAAAAAATACTAAGTAAGACTTGATTAATCTAAATAAAATACAAAAGATATCAAAAAGCAGAAGCTAAAATTAGGTTGCCTCTTAAAATGTGCTAAGTTTACCATTTTCAGTTAGATCATGCCGATTCTTTCACCTATCTTGTGTCAAATATTGGATTGACAAATTCAATGATTTTAGATTACCAATCTCAAGAAGATGACCTACGATAAATTTCAGTATTTTGTTGTCAATCTCCAGAAAATAATTCACGACCCCATTCTTAGTCAGTTTTATCTTTCCAATATTAAGAAGATAATTTACAAATTTATTCACAGACCCTTGTTTGTTAAGAATTTCTCCTATTTATTCTTTTAAAATACTCATGAATTGAGTTTTTAGATTAGGAGTTGAGTTTGATGCAATGGGTACTAAATGGATGTCATTTGATTCTAAACATGCATACTCAGATGTGACCAAGGATGATTTCAGTTCTGGAGGAGGTAATAATTCTAGAGTGAAAGAACCGATTTCTAGGACTGAAGAAAATGAAACTCTTAGTTTATATATCTCGATTAACTCATCTGCTTTCTTCTTCCATTTATCTTTCTCACTCAAATTATAACCAGCATCAGTACCAGTTTCGGACTTAGGTTCTTTTATTGGGTGAGTCTCAGTACTAACCTTCTCTTCTAAATTCACATTTTGGCTAGCATCAGTACTAGCTTTACTCACCTGGTCTTAGTATGGGTCTTTAAGAATCCTACCACTTTTAAGCTCAAAAATTACTTTATCATTTTCAAATTGAGGATTCTTAGGTGGGACATTAGATTGATGACTAGGTCCAGGTGGTTGGTGGGTGGTTGGATTATTTTTAAAATTTGATATTTGTTGGTTCGGTAATTGACCTAGTTCTCTCTTCATGGAAGACTCAGCTAACTGACCTATTTGTGCTTCTAGTCTGGTGAGGGATTGCTGTTGGATCATAATCACTTGTTGGAGTTGGTTAAATCTATCATCGGCTAGAGAGGTCTGTTGAGGAGATGGATATGATGACTGATTGTAATAGGATGGCTGGATAGGCTGACTAGGCTAATCTCTATTATAGGTATAATTTTGAAATTGGAGCCTATTTTGAAAGTTTTGCATAAAAAGAATTTGGGTCAGGGCCTGAGTCTATTGGGGTCTCCAAGAAAAATTGGGGTGGTTCCTCCAATCTGAATTATATATGTTTAATAATGGGTCATTGACAGGATTGGAGTAACCTTGAGCAGCTTGAACTTATTCTTGGATGAAAGGTGGAAACTGTGCAGCCGTGGGACATTCACTCATATGATGGGTTGGGCTAGTACAGATAGAACAAATCTTCTGATAATTAGAAGGTGGTGTGTATTGCACAGAAGATTGTTGACCTAGGGCTAAGAATTTTTCTATAAGAAGGTCAACTTTATCTAATTTTTGGGCTATCTGGTTCAAATCGGTCTTAAGACTAAAGTCTGAATGTTTGATCCCATAGAATGATAGAAACATCGATGGGTTACAGGTGGAAGGAATAAAATATTTCTTTATCTGCCTAGGTGGTTCTTAGGATTTCCAACCATTTGATTATCATGTTTAACATGGATCAACCATTCAATTTCAAAATTAGGTTCAACTAGATCAGAAAAAAGATCTCCTACCATTCATGTACCATTGCAAACTTAATGTGTGTGGTTCAAATTTTCTCTCTCTATTTTTTTTTTTAGAAAAAAGAAGAAAAAAAAAAGAAATTCTAAAGGTGAGAATCTTAAGAAAGCTCTAGACCTAAGGACGAAAGATGAGAAGAATTAGTTGTGGTTAAGTATTAATTACAATTAAGTTAGCAAACAATTAAATCTAGATACCTACGAATTTCTGAGACCTAACAGTTCAATGTAGAGTGGCTTAGCCTAGATGCAAATTGGATCTATTCTCATTTTCTTCAACTAGCCAGATAAGAGGTGAGGTCGTGGGGGTCTCCCTATTGTTTGCCTTAGACATCAATTGGATTGGTCAAGTAAGCTAACAGAACCAATTAAATAACCATGAGTCTACTTGGGCTTAACTTTTGTAACCTCTTATCTTAGACACCAGTTTCAGGGGTGAGTTCAAACTTATTTTGCTCTTGACTTCACGACAATACTCAAGCTAAACTTAATTGATCTTAGGGGCCAATGTCTACTTAATTTTAATTAGGCTTGGGTTAATACAGAATACTGGTTGATGGTTTTTGGGCTCAAAAAGGGTGATGAAATCATGCTAGATGCTGGTTGGTGGTTGTTATGGGTGTTGCTCTTAAATTGATTTGAGATGAATATGTGCAATCAATTTTAAATAAAGAGTTCTATGCAACTAAATTAGATGCATGAAATTAATCAAACCTGAAAGCTTATCTTATCTCCAGCGATGACCAAAAGTAAATCTAAGATGATAAATATTTCTAAAATATTTAGTTTCTACTTTTGTCATGCGATTTTTATTAGATTTATATGGCTAAATTTTAGGTTAATTTGAAAAAAATAGTAATTAATACTAAAAAAAATAGTTAGGGTTATGGTTAGGATTGATTTCACCAAATTGAAGCATTTTACCTCTTTTTTTTCTCTTTTTTTTCTATAAAAAAATAAAAAAAATCAAAAAAGTTAGTAAGTTATATTCACAAGAAAATCAAAGAAATCAAATATTAAAATTGATGTCTTTTCTGGCAACAGTGTCAAAAATTGATATGTCGCGATGTTGTTGTTAGAATACCGTGCTTATCAAATTAATTTCGACTTGTATAAAAATTAAAAATACATAAAAAGTAGTGAGTCAGGTCGAATCCACAGAGATGACAGTATTTTGATTTGAAATCTTTGATTTTATAAAAAAAAATAAAATAAAAAAAAATAATTTAAGTCAAAAAATAGAAATTAAAAGTATGAAAAATAAATCCAATACTAAGATCTACTATTTAGATTCTACCTTCTACTTGCAATAAATATAAATAACAGAAATTTAAAGAGCATAAAATAAATTGATACTAAGATCTACTAACTACATCCTAGCATCTACTTACAATAAAAATAAAAAATAAAAATTTAAAATATAAAAAAATAAATTTTTCAGTAATTGAAATTTGAAATTTAAATATAAAAAATTTTAAAAAAATAATAAAATAAAATAAAACTGTAACAAAGATCTGAAGTTGACCAGTATCTCGTCAGAAAGATGGTTGATGATCTCTCCTTCTTTCGTACTTCGTAGAATGAATTAGCTTCTAAGCATCTCTTTTTTAGAAGTCTTTTCCGTAATTTAAAATTATGCTTTCTGCTTTTTTTCTGGATCTCTTTCATTCTTGGATGTTTTTTTTATTTTTTTTAGTTTAGGATCCCTTAAATAGGTGTTAGTGGGAGGAGAGTTTTTTTTCTACCGGCATGGGATCAAAAAAATAATGCTGTCTCTTGAAGTGTTGGAATTTCAGTTGATTTTGATACTTGAATTCCATTAAAACTCCACTTTGACATCATGCTACGACCAAACCACGTGTCCTCGGCCATTCTTTCTTCGCTGCGTACAGATCCCACCTTCACGTTCGTGCCAGCCGGCCACGCTCCCGCACCCAGCATCCAACTCGCCAACACTGCACCCGATTGAGTCCCTTGCTCTTGATCCTGCATCCAAGTCAAGCCGCTCGCACGCCCATAGCCATGTGAAGATGCCCGCGCTCGCTCATCCGAATTCAAATAGCGCTCGGACCCACACTTCATGCTGAACCGCACCTCCTTTCTTTTTTCCATGAGCTGCTGGGAAAGATCCATGAGCCATGCACTCGTACGCCCACCAAAGACCACTTGAAGCCCTTATTTTTATGTGGACCCCATGTGAAGGAACCAAAAAAATCATGCACGTGTCTACCTTTTATAACGCCCAGCCACATGCCTTTTTTTTTTTTTTAATTAAATTTTATCAGAGTCTATGCACATGTTGGAGGGCCGTTGTTTATTAATTTATAATTAACTTTTTATAATTAATTATTTTTTAAAAAATATAAAAATATTAAATATAAAATAATATGATTTTAATATCAAAAATTTTGATATTTTTATGGTATATTTGATGCGTTAATCATCTGGCACCAAAATACAGTGAGTTACTTGCAAGTTACTATGGTGATCTCAAATCTGAGGGACACTTGTGCCAATACACTTCACAAACAGCTCTTGACAGCAGAATGCTTAGTAGGTGAGTCACTTGTTTAGTAACGATGTACTCCTATATCTCACCTATATATCATACCAGTGTCATCAGACTCCTTGGTTAAGAGGACAACAAATCCATATGGCACATAATGATCTTTACTCGAAAAACGTCATCATCCTGTAATGACATATCATTTGATCGTGAATATGTTTAAGAACTATACGATAAATCCTCTCTTTATCATTCACTAACATAGTTCTAAGGACTACATCACAATATAAGAGTTCTATAAAGAAGATGTAACTTGTGATGAAAAATATCAAAATAATTTTTTTATTTATTACTCAATAATTCATATACAAAGATGAACTCAATCATCACATGATTGATTTTAGGACATAATTCCCAAAAACTCTCTCTTGAACTAAAGTCAATCGGGGCAGTATCTTATATCCATTTTCCATTTGTAGTCATAGAACTCTTTGATCTCGAGAGCTTTATTGAAGGGGTCGGCTAGGTTCTCCTTTCCATCGATCTTCTGAAGCTCGATGTCACCTCGATTCACGATCTTTCATACCAGATGATAGCGGCACAGAATATTCTTGGTGCGCTGGTATGACTTTAGTTCTTTCGTCTAAGCTATGGCACTAGAGCTGTCACAGTACAGCAGAATAGGGCGATCAATAGAAGGTGTAACTCTCAGCTCAATGATGAATTTCTGTAACTACACCTCCTTTGCAGCATCCGATGCAGTATTGTATTCTGCTTCGCATACAGAATCGGCCACAGTATATTGCTTGAAACTCTTCCAGCAAACAGCTCCTCCATTCAATGTAAATATGAAGTCGGATATGTTTCTACTATTATTACAATCTGGCTGAAAACTAAAATCAGTTTATCCCATAAGTTTCAGATTAGTGTCTCTATAGATAAGCTATTGGTCTTTAGTATTTCTTATATACTTAAGAATTACTTTTGAAATCTTCCAATACTTCTCATTCGGATCAAACTGGTACCTATTCACTACCTCTAGTGAATAGGCCACATCCGACCTCGTATATATCATAGCGTACATGATAGATCCCACCGTTGAAGTATATGATATTCTGCTCATTCACTCTCTCTCCTCAGGAGTTGTTGAACAATCCATCTTGGAAAGAATAATTTCATGAACTATTAGAAGATAGCCTCTCTTGAAATTATCCATGTTGAATTACTTCAATAAAATATCGATGTACATGGATTAGGACAATCCAAATAACCTTCTAGATTTATTCATATAGATCTTCATTCCTAGGATACAGGATGTTTCTCCCAAGTCCTTCATGGAGAACTGTGATGATAGCCACAGCTTCACACTTTGCAAAGTCAGGATGTCATTTTCTAGTAATAGTATGTCATCCACATACAGTACAAGAAAGATGATAATAAAATCGGTAGTCCACTTATAGATGCAAGACTCTTCTCCATTCCTAACGAAGCAATATATTTTGATCACCTTATCAAAATGCATGTTCCAACTCCTAGATGCCTGCTTTAGTTTATAAATAGACCTATTTAGCTTGCATACTTTCAACTCATCTGTGGATGTGAATCCTTTAGGCTGTATCATATACACCTTTTCTTCCAACTCCCCATTGAGGAAAATGATTTTGATATCCATTTGCCAGATTTCATAATCTAAATATGCAGCGATAGCAAGCATAATTTGGATGGACTTGAGCATTGCTATAGGAGAGAATATCTCGTCATAGTCAATACCATAATGCTGACGGTAACCCTTGGCAATTAGACAAATTTTATAGGTCTCTACTTTTTCATTCGTTCCTTTTTTTCTCTTGAAAATTTATTTACATCCTATGAGTTTTATCCCTTCGGATGGATCATCTAGTGTCCATACATCATTGATCTCCATAGACTCCATCTTGGACTTTATGGTCTCAAGTCATTTCTGAAAGTCGGGCCTTTGCATGGCTTTCATATAGGTGATCGGACCTCATCGTTCTCATCAAGTTCGATGGGGTCTCCATCTTGGACCAAAAAATCATAGTATCCATCCGATTGATATGGTACTCTACCGAATCTCCTTAATGGTGCCTCTACTGACTCCAGATTCGATTTTTCAATGAAATTTAGTTCTGTGTGTGTCGGTCCTTCCACCTTATGAACTTCATCAAGTTCAATTTTATAGGCATTAGCTCCTTCACTAAGAAACTCTTTTTCCAAAAAGACTACCTTGCTGCTGACAAAAATCTTTTGTTCTGCAACGAGATAGAAGTAGTACCCTTTAGTTTTCTTTGGATATACTACGAACAAGCATCTATCAGACTTAGGTCCAAGTTTATCTATCTTTAAATGCTTGACATAAGCTGGACATCCCTAGATCCTTAGGTGTGAGAGCACTGGCTTACGCCTAGTCCATATCTCATATGGAGTTTTATCGACAGACTTGCTCGGCACTTTATTCAAAATATAGCAGACAATTTTCAGAGCATATCCCCAAAAAGATATTGATAGACTTACAAAGCCCATCATAGATCAGATCATATCTAACAAAGTTCGATTCCTCCTTTCAGACATCTCGTTATATTGTAGTATTTTAGAAGGGATCCACTGTGAGAGAATCCTATTCTCTTTAGATATCTCTAGAAGTCACTGGTCAGGTATTTTCCTCCTCGACCTGATCGAAGGATCTTAATACCCTTCTCTGTCTATTTTTTCACTTCAGTGCAGAATCGTTTGAATATTTCAAATAATTATGACTTATGCTTTATAAGATAGACATACTCATACTTTGATAGGTCGTCTGTAAATGTAATGAAGTAGTAATATCCTCCTCTAGCACTTATGTTTATAGATCCGCATACATTAGTATGTATTAGACTGATGTTCAAATCTTAAAATTTGTAAATAAAACCGCAAGCGCACGGTGTGCAGAGTAGCACGACCAGCGAGTACGGGTCGATCCCACAGAGATTTGGTTTTAAAAATGATTTTCAAATCTATGCTCAAGTGAGCTTTAACAAAAATCGAAAGTCGAAAGTTGTTTGCTAAAGACAATAAGACTAAGGATCTAGGGTTTTTGAATCCACTAGATCTAGATTAGGGAATTCTACCTAAAATTTTTCTTATTGATCCTAACGACTACTCCTCTTGTCTTTCCCAAGCATAGATTATGAAGGGACTAAGGCCCAACGATAACCTATCAAGATTCTTTACAGGGGAGTAGTAACTAGGATCCCTTAGGGTTTTCTCCTCCTATGCACTGAATCAAGCATGAACTATGAAGGGACTCTGACCCAACTGTAGTTCATCAAAAATTCTTGGCAAAAGAGGAAGAAAAAGAAACCCTAAGAAAAAGAAAGAACCCTATGTAAAATCCCTACTCATGATCTAGCTTCATCTCAAACCCTAGAAGGGATGCTTAGCTAGACATGATCTAAATCTACTTACAAAATTTAAATACAGAAAAATAAACTACCCTAATTTCATAAATTAAACTATCCTAATTGCATAAATTTAAACTGCATAATTTAAACTAACCTAATTGCATAAAATTAAATTGCATAAATTAAACTATCCTAATTGCAAGAAAAATAAATTGCATAATGTAAAGAGATGAAATTGCATAAAAAGAAGATTTTATATATAAAAAAAAATTTATTACAAAAACCTCAAAGATCGAGGCTTGAAAAGAGAGCTAAAAACCCCACTATCTAGGGTTACAAGCTTGATCGGAAGGAAGAATACATAAAACAAGAGCCTTTGGGGGCTTTTTATAGGCATTTGGGGGTTATAAGGTTTTCAAAACTTCCGATGTGGGACTAAGAGGTTTTAGGGAGTTTATGGTGCGCCGATGGGTCCATGGTCCATGCGTCTGTTGCTGTGGACCAGGCGGCTAACCAGATCACCAAATCAGTTGATTTTTGACCAATTTTGATCTGATTTAACTCGGGTTTGACCCAATTGAGTCTTCTTTCTTCATTCTTCAATTCCTGGGTCAATTTAACTCCGTTTTGCATAAAATTTACGCCGTTGGAATCCTCTTTCCTTGTTCTTTCTATTGATGATCTCTTCTTCTGCAAAATATAATAACAAGTATCAATTTCTTAATAAAGTTAGATAATTTAGATATTAATTGATACTTTTTATGTCAATTTGTGACATAAATCACACCCCCCAACTTAATCATTGCTAGTCCCTTAGCAATGTACCAAAATAAGATCATATTCCAAAAAGATCCTTCCTTTGCAAATTAATTTAAGATCGAAATTCAAGAAGTTTTCTAGTATTACTAAGTAATGAGCTTCGAATTAGAATCGGTAGTCAGTCTACTTAGAAGCTTTCTTAGAGTACACTTAAAGTTTTATAGCACTTGTGTGAGTGATAACTAACTTAGTATTTCAGTATTAACTTGTACAGGCCAATTATATCATTTTTCATAACTTAGTTCGATTAATTTTTTATACACCCCACATTAAACAAAGAACTAAGGTAGCTTTCACACTGTTTTTTTTTTTTTTTTTTTTTTTTGCTGAGCATCCTGGCCTTCCCACCACCGTTTGATGCGAATCTCAACACTTGACTTAGGTGAAGAGACCCGGTTACTAGGCTTAGGGCAATCCACATTTACTCTGTGTTTTGCATTTTATTTCAGGCAGGTAGCTCTTTCCTTAAATTCAAATTTCTTCAATTGGGGTGTAGAGAAAATTATCTAATTTAAATAATACTCAAATCCTTAATTGGCCTTACAATTAACACCTACTTTACCTTGTTAGTGTGCATGTGCAATTGGAAGTGCTAATAGTCTTTAAATGACCTAAGCCACCAAGAGTCTAACCAGCTAATCTTCTCCGTGACTCACTACATTAGCAAATACTTTCTAACTTACTCTTATTTCTTTTATAGATTAATTTATTTCATATATATATATATATATATTTATTATTTTTTTATTTTTTTATTTTTTACATAATATATTAAATGCAAGAAATAACTCATAGTGGAAGGAAAAGGAAATGATAACACCTGATTTTGTTCAAGCTCTCCCCTCAACTTGACCGACATTGTCCCCAATGGAGTTTATCTAATTTATTTGTCCTAAGCAAACTGAAAACAAAGAAAGCATTAGAAATTAAATAAGCTGGGTTGCCTCCCAGAAGCGCTAAGTTTTATGTCTTCAGCCAGACCAAACCTCGAAGCAACTTAATCAGAATAAGTTGGTTCATAAAGAACCATGGCATCTTCAACAGTCTTGACAGGTAATTCCAAGAATGGTTTTAATCGTTGACCATTAACTTTAAAGATAACACCATTACTTGGGTTTTCAATCTCAACAGCCCCGTGTGAAAAAACTTTCTTTACTAAAAATGGTCCTGTCCATCTAGACCTAAGCTTTCCTGGAAACAGATGTAATCTAGAGTTATATAAGAGCACCTTTTGTCCGATATTGAAAGTTTTTCTTATAATTGATTGATCATGAAATGCTTTGGTTCGTTCCTTGTATATCCTTGCATTTTCATAGGCTTCATTTCTAAGTTCTTCTAATTCATTCAATTGAAGCTTCCTATGGTTTCCAGCATCGTTCAAATTTGTATTTAGTTGTTTGATGGCCCACATGGCTTTGTGTTCTATCTCAATAGGCAAGTGACATGGTTTACCAAACACAATCCTATAAGGAGACATTCCTAGATTGGTCTTGAAAGCGGTTCGGTATGCCCAAAGTGCATCAATTAATTTTAAAGACCAATCCTTTCTATTGGCATTAACAGTTTTTTCCAGGATCTGTTTGATTTGTCGGTTTGACACTTCAACTTGCCCACTAGTTTGAGGATGATATGGTGTGGCCAATTTGTGGGTGACATTATACTTTTTCATCAATGTTGCAAAAGGTCGGTTACAAAAATGGGTTCCCCGATCACTAATGATTGCCCTAGGAATACCGAAACGGGAGAGAATATTTTCTTTAAGAAACTTAATGACCATTTTGCTATCGGGTGTTCTACATGCAATTGCTTCTACCCATTTTGAAACATAATCAACTGCTACTAGAATATATTCATTTTCAAAGGAATTTGGAAATGGTCCCATGAAATCGATCCCCCAAACATCAAAAACTTCAACTACCAAGATTGGGTTGAGTGGCATCATGTGTCGCTTGGTGATTCGGCCCATTTTCTGACATTGAGCACAATTTTTACAATATTCGTGAGCATCCTTAAACAAATTGGGCCAATAAAAACCACATTGGAGAACCTTAGCAGCAGTTTTCTTAGACGCGAAGTGACCCCCACATGCTTGATCATGACAAAAAGATAAAATATTCATGACTTCGTTATCTGGGATACACCTTCTAATAATTTGATCAGGACATTGTTTAAAAAGATAAGGATCATCCCAAATGAAATACTTCACTTGGGCAAAGAATTTATATTTATCCTGCTTAGTCCAATGAGAAGGTATCTTGCCTATGGCTAAATAATTTACAATATCAGCAAACCAAGGTTCAGTAGACAAAGACATGAGTTGCTCATCTGGGAAAGATTCATTGATGGGTGGTTCACTAGATGGTGCAACTGGAATTCGGGATAAATGATCTGCTACAACGTTCTCAGTGCCTTTCTTGTCCCTAATTTCTAGGTCAAATTCTTGAAGGAGAAAAATCCATCTGATTAAACGTGCCTTGGCATCCTTCTTTGCTAGGAGATGTCTAATGGCTGAGTGATCGGTGTAAACAATGGTGTGGGTCCCAACCAAATAAGATCTAAATTTTTCTAAAGCAAAGACAACGGCAAGGAACTCCTTCTCAGTTGTGGTGTAGTTAAGCTGCGCATCATTTAAGGTTTTACTTGCATAATATATCACTCTAGGCAGCTTATTTATTCGTTGACCTAAGATTGCGCCCACAACATGATCGGACGCATCACACATTAATTCAAATGGTTCAGACCAGACAGGAGGATGAATGATTGGAGCTGATACAAGTGCATTTTTTAGAAATTCAAAGGATTCTAAGCACTCATGAGTAAATTCAAATTTGGTATCCTTTGCCAAAAGATTAGTCAGTGGACGTGCTACTTTGCTAAAGTTGGCAATAAACCTTCTATAGAATCCAGCATGACCTAAAAATGAACGTATTTCTTTCACAGATTTAGGTGGTGGAAGACTTGCAATTAGATCTATTTTGGCCTTGTCCACTTCAATCCCCTTTTTAGAAATGACATGGCCAAGAACTATTCCCTGTTTGACCATAAACTGATATTTTTTCCAGTTGAGAACTAGGTGCTTCTCCTTACATCGTTCTAGAACTAATTGCAGGTGATTCAGACACTCGGAGAAGGTTAGACCAAAAACAGAAAAGTCATCCATAAAAATTTCTAGAAATCGTTCTATCATATCTGAAAACATGCTGATCATGCATCTCTGAAAGGTTGCCGGTGCATTACATAGTCCAAAGGGCATTCGTCTATAGGCAAAAGTACCAAATGGACAGGTGAATGTAGTCTTTTCTTGATCTTCAGCGGCTATGGGGATCTGGTTGTAACCGGAGTATCCATCAAGAAAACAGTAAAACTCTTGTCCGGCTAGTCTTTCCAACATTTGATCAATAAATGGCAAAGGAAAGTGATCTTTCCTTGTCGCAGCATTCAACTTTCTATAGTCTATACAGACCCTCCATCCCGTTTGGGTCCTAGTTGGGATAAGTTCGTTTGCATCATTTTGGACCACTGTTACCCCAGATTTCTTGGGTACTACTTGAACTGGGCTTACCCAAGAGCTATCAGAAATAGGATAAATTATTCCACTATCTAGGAGTTTCAGAATCTCCTTTTTAACTACATCCTTCATAACTGGATTAAGCCTTCTTTGGGCTTCTCTTGTTGGTTTAGCCTCTTCCTCTAAGTATATTCTATGTTGAACTATAGAAGGGCTTATTCCTTTGATATCTGCTATGGTCCAACCTATTGCCTCTTGATTTGCTTTTAGAACTGACAATAACTCCTCCTCTTGCTTGGGATCTAGGTCTGATGCAATAATTACAGGCAAAGTTTCTTTGGGTCCTAGATATGCATACTTGAGATGTTCTGGGAGGGGCTTCAGTTCTAAAATGGGTGCTTCCTCTATCGATGGTTTAGGTGATGAGTTCACCATCTCAATGATTGGTTCAGTAGGAAGTGTCGATTCCTGATTAATCTGATTTTCTTTAAGTATTTCATTGACATCCTCAGACTCATGGATTAACCAGGGGTTAGACTCTAGGTCGACTTCATCATCACTAATGTCAATGGATTCATAAATACCATCTTGGACTACATTGACATCAGCATGAGAAGAGGATTCCTGTTCTAAGTTAAAAACATTAAGCTCAATGGTCATATTCCCAAAGGATAACTTCATTAGACCATTTCGACAATTGATTTCAGCATTGGCCGTAGCTAAGAATGGTCTTCCTAAAATGACAGGTATATGTCCTTTAGGATTCGCAACTGGCTCAGTCTCTAAAACAATAAAATCTACAGGAAAAATGAAATTTTCAACCTTTATCAGAACATCCTCGACCATTCCCTTAGGGATCCTGAGAGATCTATCGGCTAACTGTAATGTGATCCCAGTAGGTTGAAGTTTTTCTAATCCTAGTTGTTCATACATCGAATATGGAAGGATATTCACACTAGCTCCTAGATCTAGCAAGGCCTTTTTTATATTGGTTTCTCCAATAACACAAGAAATTGTTGGAGCTCCAGGGTCCTTATATTTCATTGGCACATGGCTAGATAGGTATGAACTGACTCTTGCAGCCAAAAATGCTTTCTTTGGTACATTAGTGGTCCTTTTCCTAGTGCAGAGATCTTTTAAAAATTTGGCATAAGTTGGAACCTGATGGATTATATCTAAAAGAGGAATATTAACTTGGACTTGTTTAAATACCTCTAAAATTTTGTCTAAATGTTCAGATTTATTGGATTTCAGTCTGTTTGGAAAAGGAGCTCTAGGACTTTTAAGTACTGGACTAGGTGAATTTTTAGTTTCTGGTGCTTGAGGTTGAAAGGTAGTAGTTTTAGAAGGTGACTCGGCAGATGAGTCATCTATATCATCAAGTGCAACTACCTTATTGTCTATTTGTTTTCCTGATCTTAAGGTATGAATGGCATTTACACCATTAACTTGGTTTCCTTGTTGGGGTCGTGGACCATTTTGGTTCCTAGGATTTGGCTCAGGTTGGCTAGGTAACCTACCATGTTCTCGTTCACTAATGGTCGAAGCCAGCTGACTTACTTGCATTTCCAGACGGGCTATAGCTTGGGTGTTATTATTTATGAGTTGACCTGTGGTTTGCATAAAGCTGGTATGTGTCTTCATCATGGCTTCTAGGCTTTTCTCTAAAGGGGTAATTTTCTTGTCATTATCATGGAAGCCTGGCGGGTTGTTCATTACTGGGTTGGACCTTAGATTTTGCTGATTGAAATTTGGATTGCCTACATTAGGATTCTGGGACCATGAGAAATTCGGGTGATTCCTCCAACCTGGGTTATATGTGGGTGCATAAGGATTGTTCAATGGTCCTTCATAGGTGGCATTCACCTGTGCACACTCATTCGAGTAGGAACATTCTTCTAAGACATAGTCTGGTGCATTGCACCCTTTACACATGGGTGCAGATATTTGATTTACATTGGCTGGTCTCTGTAATTCTAAGGCTTCCAATCTACGTGTTAAGGTTGCAATCTTGGCCTCTGATGCTAGGGTTGGTTGAATTTGATGCATTCCTCCTCTTGAAGGTGTAGCTTTATCAGGTTCCCTAGTTGTTTCCCACTGTAAATTTTTCTCGGCTAGGTCTTCTAAGAATTGCCAAGCTTCAGTAGTTTCTTTGTCCATAAATTGGCCTTGGCACATGGACTCTAGCATGGTTCTTGAGTTTGAATCTAACCCCTCATAGATGATCTGGCATAGTCTCCAAGTTTCTATTCCATGGTGTGGGCATTGGGTCAAAAGATTCTTGAAACGATCAAAGTACTTCCAAAATGATTCACCAGCTAGTTGGTAAAATTGATTTATTTCATTCCTAATCCTAGCTGTTTTATGATGGAGGAAATATTTTTTTAAAAATGTTCTCACAAAGCCCTCCCAGGTAGTGACAGAATAGTTTGGCAGACTATAAAGCCACTTCTTAGCATTGTCCTTAAGGGCAAAGTTGATTAATCTAAGTTTGACCTCATCCTCTGTTAATTGCAGTTTCATGGTTGCACATACCTCCTCAAATTCTCTAATAAATATATAAGCATCTTCTAATCCTGTGAATTTTGGAAGCATATTTATGATTTGAGGTTTGATTTCAAAATTGTTAGCTGTGGGTTGTGGCAACCTGATACAAGATGGTTGGATGGAGCCAACTGGATAACACAAATCCTTAAGGGTCATGGGTTGGATTGGTTCAGCCATTGGAACAACAGGAATTGACTCAATTCTAACTAGACGACCCGACACTCTTCTCCACACACGAGGTGTACGGTTCTCGATGTTTATATAATTTTTTTTTATTTTTTTTTTAATAAAATTTTTATGTATAAGGAAAAGAAAGAAAAGAGAAAAAGTTCTAAAGAGAAGATCCTAAGGAGTCCTAAATCTAAAGAAAAGAACCAAATTAATTTAAATTTTAAATAAATTTTTTTTTTTTCAAACAAGTGAATCAATAAATTAAACTCAATCTATCCTAGGGTTAACCTAAATCTAGACAGCTCCTAACTGTTCCAAGATGACCCTTCAAACCTTCCAAGTGGAGATTGATCAACTAGTTAGCCAGGTAAGTATAAGAGGTGGGAGGTTCACTCATCGTTGCCTTTCTAGACACCAAACGAGTTGGCCAGGCCAGCAACTGAACCAATTTAACAAACCACCCTCAGGGACTTGCCTAGACACCAACTAATCAAACAACTCAAACTTGGTAGAACTCTTAGGGTTCCTTGTCCTATTGAGCTCGAATTCCTTAAGGTTGACGTCTAATTGATTTTAAGATTAAAAGTCTAGGTAATGCAATATGATGGAGATGGTTTTTGGGCTAAGGAAGGGTAATGAAATCCCCACCTTATCTTGTTAATGGGTTGATGCCCTTAGATTAATTATGAAAATGCAAATACAAATAAACAAGATGACCAAGAATGTAAAAGATTTTAATTTAGAATTTTTTTTTTATTTTGATATTTTACTTCATGATTATGAAATGTCTTTTGTTTTGTTTTATATTTTTTTTTTGTGATTAAGTAAATTCAAATGATTAGGTCTAAAAGCAAAAGTAATTAACTAAAAATAATAAAAGAGAAATTAGAAGCGTACCTGAGTTTTCCAGCAATCACCAACTAAATATAGAAACCTAAAGAAAAAAAAAAAGAGAGTTATAACGCACGAAGAACAAATATTTGAAAATAATTTAAAACGCCAAATCCCCGGCAACGGCGCCAAAAACTTGATGTTCAAATCTTAAAATTTGTAAATAAAACCGCAAGCGCACGGTGTGCAGAGTAGCACGACCAGCGAGTACGGGTCGATCCCACAGAGATTTGGTTTTAAAAATGATTTTCAAATCTATGCTCAAGTGAGCTTTAACAAAAATCGAAAGTCGAAAGTTGTTTGCTAAAGACAATAAGACTAAGGATCTAGGGTTTTTGAATCCACTAGATCTAGATTAGGGAATTCTACCTAAAATTTTTCTTATTGATCCTAACGACTACTCCTCTTGTCTTTCCCAAGCATAGATTATGAAGGGACTAAGGCCCAACGATAACCTATCAAGATTCTTTACAGGGGAGTAGTAACTAGGATCCCTTAGGGTTTTCTCCTCCTATGCACTGAATCAAGCATGAACTATGAAGGGACTCTGACCCAACTGTAGTTCATCAAAAATTCTTGGCAAAAGAGGAAGAAAAAGAAACCCTAAGAAAAAGAAAGAACCCTATGTAAAATCCCTACTCATGATCTAGCTTCATCGCAAACCCTAGAAGGGATGCTTAGCTAGACATGATCTAAATCTACTTACAAAATTTAAATACAGAAAAATAAACTACCCTAATTTCATAAATTAAACTATCCTAATTGCATAAATTTAAACTGCATAATTTAAACTAACCTAATTGCATAAAATTAAATTGCATAAATTAAACTATCCTAATTGCAAGAAAAATAAATTGCATAATGTAAAGAGATGAAATTGCATAAAAAGAAGATTTTATATATAAAAAAAAATTTATTACAAAAACCTCAAAGCTCGAGGCTTGAAAAGAGAGCTAAAAACCCCACTATCTAGGGTTACAAGCTTGATCGGAAGGAAGAATACATAAAACAAGAGCCTTTGGGGGCTTTTTATAGGCATTTGGGGGTTATAAGGTTTTCAAAACTTCCGATGTGGGACTAAGAGGTTTTAGGGGGTTTATGGTGCGCCGATGGGTCCATGGTCCATGCGTCTGTTGCTGTGGACCAGGCGGCTAACCAGATCACCAAATCAGTTGATTTTTGACCAATTTTGATCTGATTTAACTCGGGTTTGACCCAATTGAGTCTTCTTTCTTCATTCTTCAATTCCTGGGTCAATTTAACTCCGTTTTGCATAAAATTTACGCCGTTGGAATCCTCTTTCCTTGTTCTTTCTATTGATGATCTCTTCTTCTGCAAAATATAATAACAAGTATCAATTTCTTAATAAAGTTAGATAATTTAGATATTAATTGATACTTTTTATGTCAATTTGTGACATAAATCATAGACCTAGGACATCATTGGCTCTTTTACCTTATTTCTTAAAAGGTGACTTAGTCATCTTACCAAGTAGACAGGATTCGCAGGTAGGCAATGATTCATAATCATCTATTTCAATGATATTTTTCTTGATTAACCTGTCAATCCTATTTTTGTTCGCATGACCAAGCCTACAATGTCAAAGGTAGGATTCACTGACATTATCTAATTTAGGATATTTACTGGCTGTGTATATTACACCAATAGGCTGTGATATTATGTATATACCATGTTTTAATTGTCGACACATAATTATAATATCATTCATAATGATATCACAAAAATCATCTTTTATTGTAAACTTGAAACCAAGTTTGGCCAAAAGACCTACAGAGATGACATTCATAAAAAAAAAGATAATAATGATAATCATCTGATATGATACTACTGGACTCGAAGACAAGCTACAAAGTTTCTAAGGCTAGAACTGGAACAACACTTTCATCTCCAACATTCAGGAACCGCTCGTCTTCTCGAAACTTCCTACTTATCTGCAGTCCCTGCAATGAATTGCTATATTAATCGAACTTTCGGTATCCAATACCCAGGTAGTAGTATCATAAATAAAAAATTATAAGGAGTTATTATATCAGTATCTTGTGAACCAACCGTTTGCTTCATTCTTTTGTTCTTAGGCCTGTTTGGGTTAAGGGTGAAGGAAAAACTGCCTTTTTCCTATGTAGGATCTTTCAGTTTTCATCAAATCTGGGGTGGAATAAATTAAAAATTTTTATTCTATGCTATTTCAGATCTAATATCTATTAGTCTAATTTTATTATCTGATATCTAAAATTTAAAATTAAATTTAAAAGTATGAAAAATATAGACATACCTCAAGGATAATCTAATTACCCTATAGGTGATCGCAGTAATGCCTGAGGTTCTGATGTAGCCACACAAGTGTCTGGCCTCTACCAGTATCCACTCAGGTAGGATCTAGAATGTCTTCTCCTCATGATTCTATGCTCCAAAAATCAGATCAATATCTGATTTGGAAGTACTTCAGAACTCCTTCTGAAGTTGGAGCAGCAGCCTGTCGAAGATGTCCTGCAGCCTTCTGTTCCAGGTATCACCACGTCTTGTACCTTTACCAGATGAACGTCCAACTTCTTGGACATGAAGAGGGGAGAAAGGAGAGAAGGGAGGACATAGAGAATAGGGGAGGGGGCAGCAGCTAATGGGTTTTTTTTTATAAAAACAAGTTCTCTCATGAAACCCTAGGTGCAGCAGGGTTTATATAGATCCTGTATACTGCGCAGTGCCACATCATTCGAACAATCAAAAAATTCTAATAAATTCTGAAAAAATTTTGATTGGTATAGTGATGTCATCTGATCACATCAGATAAGAATCTCCATGCTTTCTCCTATGTTGGCGCCAACATTGGATAAGCACAAATAAGGTGGCGCCAAAGAGTCCAAGTTTATCAAGACTCTTTGGTTCTTATCCATTTGGGGCGCCCAGTTAAATCCAATTGAGCTCACACCATAAAATGATTATGGCATCCAATTTGAAGTGGTTTGGACATATGGACACTCCACAAAAATCCTCTAATGAATCCTCTTCAGTTTAAGACCCATATGTCAACTTTTGACAGATGTCCTAAAATAAAATTGGTAGGTGCTAGAAATTAGCAGGTGTTGTCTTAAATTCATCTCATGAATTAAGATAAGCCTTTTTTGAGCTGGACAAGCTTCAATTAGACTGAGAGAAATCTTTCCAAGGTTCTCTGGATGAGTCAGATCACATTTGGCTCAGTAGAGACAGAAAAGATTACACGAGGAAAAAGTTAGACTCAATCGAGTGCTAGCACGATTTCTTTGAACCTAATCGGATCTTATCCAAATCAATTAGGGTAGCCCAATTGATGACATCCAGACCCTAACCCTTATTTGTGTGATCCAATTAGGTTCAATTCTGTATGGTAATGAGACATATCGTGATCTCATCATCGACATCATTGAAACTCCTTTCGATGGATCAGAACTCTTCTGATTCAGATAATTAGAATGATCGATCATCAAAATCATTCTAATTGCTTCCAAAATCTATCAGTGATACCTAGCAATATATGGTGGCAACCCATCAGAACTGAAGATGAACCTCTTGGTGCAGCTACCTGTGTGATTGAGTTTCTCTATCATGAGTCCCGACTGAATTAGGGTTAAGGTGAACTCATCAAACCGAACATCAGTCATATGAATCAATCGATCGATCCGAGTCCGATGTGAAATCCAATAGAAAACTCTTTTCCATTATTTCACTCTGCCATGCCCATGGGCTTAAGGACTCGATCTTTCGATCATCATAGGACTACTCCTCTCATCTATCGAGGTTGATAGATCCCATCTTGGTGCGATCTGGTTCCTACAATGGATATGTTACAGCCAACATACACCTCAGGATTTCAAATGGTTAGGAGATCGAGTTATGGTGTAGTCAAACTATAACACACTCAAGGTGAACCATCGATGCACCTCAGGTCAAAGAACTAGACACACAACTGCAGCATCGAGCTAGTCATCGACGAGAAGGTAGACTTCCTTATGACTGCTCGAGGTGGTCACGCTTAGTACTCTCATTCTCAATGAATACCTGTACTCTCACTCTGGTATCTCCATACCGTAGACTCAAGACTCATCTACCCTAAGGAAGCGATTGTACACCAACCTTCCGGATCAATCACCATCCTCGTGATGATCCTATGGTCAGGAGCAGTTTATGAGTTAGTTATGTAAATTCATGCCTTAAATTTTCAACTCTTGAAAATATGAATTTACATTCTCACTAACTCAAAGGATGTATCACAGACACAATGTATACAATGTGATAGAAGAATAACTCTTTTATTCATTTATAGTCAAAATTATAAATTTGTCCTTAGTTCTGTACAGGAATGTGTCAGCCGATCTGGCATCTAGGGCACACATCTAACAAAGGATGGCTATATAAGTAAGATAATTTCTCTTCTAATGATCTAGCTTCTTACAGAAGAAGCTTTCTGTCTGACTCTTATCAATTTTTGATGATTTTCTTTGCTTAGGATCGACAGCATGAGATTTCTGTATCTTTTTCTTCTTTCCTCTCCTAGAAGATTAACGATCTGCTGATGAACCTCCCACTAAATTCATTGGCTCTTTTTGGAGCTGGTGGTCCTTCTCAAAAGTTTGCAGTAATCCTAGCAAACCATGATAGTTCACCACAGGCTTCGTCATTCTGTAATGACTGAAAAAGGGTAGGTAGGATTTTGGTAGCAAATTGAGGATAGTATCTTTGCCTAACTATTCATGCAACAGAAAGCCAAGTTTGCTAAGGCGTTCAATCTGCTTAATCATGTACAATACATGATCGATGACTGAAGCTCCATCTTGCATACAGGCATTGAATACTATGCAGGAGATTTTGTATCTCTTTATATCTTCAAGGGTGTCGAAGAACTCATTCAATATTTAAATGATCTCCTCTGGCTGTGCATCTTTGAACTTACGATTAAGTTCGTCATTCATAGCTGCCCTCATCACACAATATATGGTCATTCGATTATTGAGCCATTTTATGTAAGTATCTCTCGTGGCACGAGGAGCATTGACAATAGGTTCTTCAGGTGCCTCATTCGTAAGGACGTACAGAATCCTCTCATGCTCCAAGACGATCTTCAACTTTCAATACTAGCTATCGAAGTTGGGTCTGGTGAGCTTGTCGCTGTCAACAGTGTACAAAGGGATAGTGTGTTAGCTATAACTGAAAGAAAAAATAAAAGTCTATTAAGTATATGAATTACTTTTTAATCCTAAAGATATAGACTTTACTCTAAAATTTCTTCCACTATTTTTTATGAAATGGTAGCCTCTACTTTCAATTTAAAAAATTACATTAATTTTTTAGCGGATACTAGAATCCACACAGACTGTATTTGAGTTTGAGTGTGGCTCGGCTAACCCTAGTGCATCCATAGGTAGGTTGATAATCAATTATTTCTCCAAACAACTTATAGCAATTAGTTTTTGTCTCAAACATCCCTTCAGTAGTAATGTGGTGTTGGGTTTCGATCACGTAGCAAAAATCAAATTTTAAAATTTTTAAAACAAATAAATCAATAACTTTAATAGTTAAAACTATCGAATCAAAATTCAAACTCTAGAATCGCCTTATCGACGTCGATCAAAATAAAAACAAATATGCAAAGGGATAGAATTTTATACTTTCACTAAAAAGCAATATGACACGATGGTGATCTCTGTGAGACTCTAAAGTAGAATCTCTCTAATGGTGATCCACACGAAAGTTGGCCAAGGTCTTTTCTAACCGGTGTGCAGTCGCAGCCTTGTCTTCTCAAGAATATTATCGACTTCGAACTTGAAGTACGATCACACCAAAGCTCAGTCACCTTCGATTTTACCATCAAAATTATAACAAGAAGACACTTTATAGAATTCTCACAACCTAGGATTTGATTTTGGGCTCCAACACATAAAAAAATCAAACCCTATAGCTAACTAGCAACACTTGCTAATTCTCTCACCACCCTTCTTATAACTTTTGCCTCTCAATTTTTTCTTGCTTTTTTCTTAAATTTTTTCTAAATTTTTTTCTCTCTTTTGCATGCCACTTGACTTTAATTTTCACCCAAAATCAAGCACCTAGTTCATATGGGATGCCCCATATAAATAGGTGACCAAGGGATATGAGGAAGGACCAAGGGGCACCAACTTTTGGCGCTCCACATTCTCATATGGTGAAATAAATCACCATAATTTATTTTGGTATACAAGAGTCTTCACACAGAAGGACTCCTTCTCTTCTATGCCTCATAAATATTCCATGTAAAATCAGCATGAAGTAAATAGAGTTCTGGATGAGAAAACTAGGCGATAAGATAAGATAAGAGCCTTCATTAAGGACTCTTCATCTTCTCATGTTAATTAAGAGTAGGCAACATAATTATTTTGGCATGAAACCTAGTGGGTGCAGAGGACTCCTTCCACACTTGAAATTGATCCAAGTTGGATAAGAACCCAATTAAATTGGATCCAATCCCATTAGGTCAAAGACAACTGGTCTAGTTTAGCTCAAACACTTTGAACTGAACCAATTAAAAAACTTGGATTAATACAATGTGCTAGCATATCAAATTAACCCTTAGAATTTATATTAAATCCTAATTAAGTCAGACCAAGATCAAATCTTAAAGTGTGTGACCCATTGGATTTTAAATCTAGCCAGCAGTAGACCTAGACTCTCAAGTAACCCTAATTCGATCAGATTAGGTCAGCTCAAGAGTTCCAATCAACTAGGACTCTTCTTAATTAATTCTTGAATTAAATTTTTTTAATTTTGATGAATCTATAAGTCTAGATTGACATCTAACAATATGTCATGACTATTTAAAAGATTTAAAATTTTGATAAAAAATTATCAAAATATACTTCAATGGTAAATTACCATGTAATTCAATCCTTCAGTCAAAAAATATCTCAGATGAGATGTGGGCATGAAAATATGTCAAACCTAATTACTTATTTATATGTATCTCGATCAGAAGGTGATGATTCAGTTGATGATACATCAAAAATTTTTTTTTAGTTTTCATCCTGCTTTGGCCAAAGACTTTCAGAATCATCGACCTATGAGATCACATAGGATGTTCGCTCTCCTTATTAAGAGTGACTGATCTCTTGTTAATCACTCACAACCTTCATGTACACTTCATCACTTTCAGAACATCCCATATAAGGATCAGAGAATCAAGTTAGAAAGTGAACCAAAATATGGATTCATGTACACAAGGTACTATGGTGATTTTAGGTTAATGGATCACTTAACTTTCATTAAAGAATTATCAGCTGACATGTAAATAAGACTCCATCAGATGTTCTCTCACAGTCTATTTTGTGAACTTATTTTCTAATGAGCACCCACATCCTTGTATTAATGTCATCATATAAGTGGTTGTAAGATCAACCATCCTCATCTCTGAACTTACATGCCAGTCTTACCGGTATCATTGATCCCTAACTCAATGAACCAATGACTGAAAATATTTTAGGTCGTGGCTATCAAGATTTTAGGTCTCACTGACGTGATCTTATCACGGCCCTCAAACCATTGTCCAGACTTATGGGGTTCATTATAATCTTAAAAATAATAAGATGCAGTATATAATGAATCCAAAATATCTATTTTATTAATAATATTAATATCAATTACATGAGTCTGGAAGATAAATTACTGAAAATATCTTCTCACATCTCGTATGCAATTGACTTGTAGGATATTATTCTTTCATGTGGCACCTCCACTGAAAATCTTGGTTAGATCCAACCATTAACATGATAACACCAAATGCATCCAACAAACCGATGTCCAGGTCTGAGTGTGGCTCGACCAACCTGAGTATTGATTTGAAGGTACATCATAATGGTCATATGATAAATGATAATTTTAATATCTAATAGACACCAGGTGTGTGGCGCCTCAAATGCCTATTTAGAATATTGGACTCATTATCACATATCTTAATGGAAGGCTATGAACAAGTTATCCTCATAACTATATCATTTTATGTGTCTAATAATTTAAAAATTTTAATTTTATTGATTGAGAATAAGAGAAGAAGTTGACCTGCAAGCTGTAAATTCTCCCACTGACTTTATTAAGTAATGTAGAGAATTAAACACAAGCTGGTCTAGAGACACCTAAATCAATCACACTGATTAACCTTAATGGTATGGGTTAGCATGAATCAACTAGTAATCTAATCAAAACATAATCTATCATGTTGGCCAAGTAAGTGAGATCAGTGGGAGGAATGTGCCATTAACTCATCATAGACGTATCTAGGTAAGTAGCTCCCAATTAAAAATCACTTGATCAAATCTGCCAAACTTACCTTAGACACCAATTGACTAATTAATTTTGATTTGGTCTACTAAAAGATTTGGACTCAACTGTGGAGCCATGATCATGGTCCATTTATTAGATCAAAAAATAGATTTGATCAAACTTCAACTATTGAGGTTGATCTAGAGAAATTCTGACCTAATCTAATTCAACACTTGATTAGATTTAATCTGTTTCTCTATTTGGTCCATATGTATTTCTAACCCTAGGTCTAACCCATTAGAAGGACCTGATTCAAGCTAACCCTTTGCCCATTGATTTATATGGTATCTTAATGATCTTTAATTCTCAAATCTAGTATTGAAAAATATGCCCCAAAAGCCAATCATCAACCTGATGACGGTTGAGCAACCTTGTATTATAATTAATTTGTTAATAAATAAAATATATTTTTGGTATTTTCATTATAAGTTTTCATCTTCTAATGAACTTTGTTGTTGTGATGAAGTTCTTAGGACTATTTAGGTTCAATAAAGAGAAGATTTATCGATTAGTCTTTAAAACTGTTCACAATCAAATGATAGGCTGTTAATAAGGACGTCAGCTTCTATCGAGCATAGATCGCTGTAGGCCATATGGGTTGGTTGTTCTCTTAACCAAGGAGTGTGAAAATACTGGTATGGCATACAAGTGAGATGTAAGGGTACATCATCATTGAATGTGACCAACTCCAGAGCATTCTGCTATCAAGAATGTCTCTGATGGGATATAGGTATAAGTGTCCCTTAGACTTGAGATCGTCTCAGTGACTTGCAAGCAACTCATTGTGCTTTGGTACTAGACTAACTGAATTTCTAATTTAGTGACGGAAGACTTCTTGGCACAGTCAAGTACTTGCAAAGTCAGAGTGTGATCAAGATGGGATTGACCACTCTAAGAGTTGGAGAAAAATGAGTCGCTATATTTCAATTTAGCAAAACTTTGATCAGGATAATCCATCAGATGGATTTGATATTTTGAAATACAATGTGGACAACCTGATCAGAGTTGACAGTTAAACTCTGAGGTGTCCTATGAGTATTTTGGTCAAGGAGATGAATTATATGAAAACTATATCTGCATGGGTTCTAAGGATATTGTTTTACATATTCAACCTATCCGACCGTCGGGTACCATTGCTAGATGATCATTTCGATTGGTATAAAAATTTATTTCTATATTATTAACTTAGGTTTGGACCTATGAGATACACATTAGAGTTCACGATCCGATTGGAAGGTTGATCAATGATTAAGAATCGTTCTAGGGTTAAACGATCAATACGATTGACATTTAACCTAGTGCAAGTGTTGCAGGAGGATCGATTAGCAATTTGATTGTTAGTTAGTTTAATTTGATTAAGCAAATAGGCTAAAATTAAGTCTAATTAAATATAATTTAATTAGATTTAGTTTGGGCTTGATTGGATCAAGTTCAATTGGTTTATTGGATAAGCCAAGTGCAAGGAAAAACTAGTTCTAGTCCAATTAGGACTTGGGTCAACCTAATTTCTAATTCGATTAAAAAATTAAATCTAATTTAAATCTAATTTAATCTGATTAAATTAAGTTTTTAATTAGGTTAAGATTTATTTTAATTGGATTGATTTGATTTTGATTTGATTTGATTTGAGAAACCAAATTTGAACAAGTCATAGATTGAACCCGAGTAAGACTAGGATTCCACATTGCGCCACTTTAGCCCCCCACACCCACTCTCTCTTATTTTGTGTGATAAAACCTTCTCTCTCAGGCTTTCACACATGCCCAAAGCTTTTCACTCTTTTTCGCTTACATGAAATATGATTGTGGATCAAGTCAAAGTAGGAATTAGTTTGGATTTCAAATTCTATGAGATAGAATTTTAAGAAACCAAAACTCTTTCCTTATGGCACTGATTTTACTCAAATTTTTTTTGAGATTTTTGTAGCTTTTATAGCATATATTATGTACTCTTTTCTGATGGTCCATGGTAGAAAAAGAAGAAGGGGGCACCCAAGAGTTGGGCACCACTTGTCTTGCCCTGTTTGGATTTTTCTTGACTAGGTATTTGACCTAGATAAGGATTCTTCATATCTCATTATTTAAGATGAATTTTTTCTTAAAATTTTTATGGATTACAAAGCATTGGGGCTTGTGAAAATTAGAGAGAAAGAGTGTAGGGGCATGGAGATATAATAGACACAAAACTAAGTATCTGGGTTAGAGCAAAGAGAAGAAGAAGAGAGTCTTCTAGGGTTGTTGTGTTCACCTCTACCCTTCCTCCATCTGTGAGTTTTCTGAGAGTGTCTCATATCTAAAATTCCTTCTCCTACTTTTCATCTTTAGAAGAATCCAAATCAAGAAGGAGGCATCTGATCGACCATCGAAGAAGGATCAGCACAGTACTAGCATACTGTGCTGATTTCCTGGATCAGGTCTTCTGATCGTAATTCATGGGCTCATATGGACGACTCTTAGAGGTCGAATGTGTGTGCGGCTCGTAACATTATCCTCAATCAACAAAGTTAGAACATCTAACTTGCAAGGTAATAGATATGATCTATTATATTTTACATACATTAGATGTAGTATAGAAACATGTTGATATGATCAATATGTAGTTCTTGCTCTTTATATTTTAATTTTGATTTAATATCATATAATAATCATATAATAGGATCTTAGATCTAGAGATTCTCTGATTTTATAAGATAAATTTTGATTTATTTTAATCTTTCGCTGCTTGATCTTGAAAAAGTTTCAAGATCTAACACTGAAACCCAAGATCAGGTTCCTTCATCTAGATCATTCAAACTTAATTCAAAATTAAATGTGTGAAACGTGTGTTTCAGCTTATAGAACTATTCTATCAGAATTTCAGATGAAGCATACTATATGTTTCAATTCATAAAAATAAATTTTCATAATATGTTTAACAATTAAACATGCATAGGTATGATCTAAACTTCATACATACATCTCATGCATCATGATAACTTTTAGATCAATACCGATTACATCTTATGTAACATGCTATTCAGATTTAAAATAATTTTATATTTGAATTTTATCTTATTATAATGAATCATAAATTATTTTAGATTTAATCTAAATATATTTATGATCAAAATAATTTATAAAAATCTATTTATTTTTTTCTTCATGAAATCGGATCACAATGACACCCTTACACGTCATAAGAGAACCCGTCAAATAGGTAAGAGAGAGATTAATCTCTTCAATCTCTTATAATCGGATGGTCTAGTGATCTTATCAATCTGAGTACTAAGATACTAAGATCTGAAATCTAATTTCATATGTAATTACATCAACATGCAATTTTTGATAAAATAATTTATGTCATGAACTTATCCTTGATCTTATCAATCATGTTCTTCATCTAATTTAATTAGATTTAATGCATCATATACATCATATCAGATCTGAAACACATCTTGTATTGATTACAAAATATCAATTTTAGATTTGATATCATGTAAAAAATTAATTAGCTACAAATATGAACACATAATGATCAAATTTTTGATTAAATCTGTTTCAGTGTAGTGCTGAATTTAGATAGAATTTAGATCTAAATATCTATCAAAATAGATCCATTTTAGATTTGAAATAAGTTTCACTTAATAATAAAAATAATAATATAAAAATTTTACTAAAATAAATTTAAAATAGTTTTTAATTCACATTATTATTCTAAAAAAATTCAGTAATAATAAAAATTTTGTTATAACAAACTTATAACAATCTTAATCAACTATTGATTAAGCTCATCTAATCTCATCAAAATCAGATAAAAAAATTTATATAAATAGATTTAAATTAGATTTAATATCTAACATAAAATTTTAATTATATACAATATGTAAATAATCTAAAAAAACTCAGTTATGCATCTATGTATCAAAGCCTGGTTCTGATACCAATTGAAGGGAAGGAAACTTGTTTCTTCGTCGATTACCAGGGTTGCATCAAAAAATTTTCTACAAATATACATGAATAAGGATCAAATTCTTACCTGAATAGTAGTAGAACTAAGAATTAAATCTCTAAAAATCTAGAATAAACCTTCATGGAGGCTTAAAAGTGCAGACCCTCTACATCGCATACACACTAGATGATGCAGGAAAGCAGGATAACTTATATTCAAAGCACCTTTGCAACCCAACCAAATGAGGCAGAAGAGATGCTAGTGTGATGCCTCACACTAGCAAGGGGGATGCCCAAAGAAGGGCCCATGATAAGGGAAGAGGGGCGGCAAGCAAGGGGAGATGCCAAGGAAGGGGACGCCCCATTTCTCATGCCTCTCTCTCTTTTTCTCTCTTCTCTTAATCTGATTTGTTTGCTATCTATCCATAGATAGAGATCCTCTCTATTTATAGATAATTTTCATAATTCAATAAGTATAGGACTTCTAATTCAAACATACTTTGAATCAGTCAATACTTGTGAAAGAAGGACTCCTATATGAGATACAATTGCCATCAAATATGGCTCCTACAATGCATCCATTCCCACACCCACATGGGATGCCCACAACCAGCACCATATTTGATGCTAGTTGTCCCAAGGGAGGAGGAAATCTCAATACAAGTAGAACTCCTAATATCTCATCCAAAAAGGGTCTGATTCGAATCCAATTTGAAGCTGGTTCGAAATAATTTTGAAAGACTGTCAATCCCAAACTCTTTAGAACTTTTGCACCAAGTCTAACTGAAAATTTTAAGCCTAATTAAGAATAATTAATTTAGATCTAATATAAAATTAATTAGCACTTAAATTTAATTTTTCATAGGCTCTATGGATCATAGATCAGAAACTGTTCATCCCCAAGATTGAACCTGAACCTCATGTGTAGTGTTAGCTAGACATCGTCAACTCTTCAATCTCATTTGATTCATAACTTAATTCTTAATTAAGTTAGCTTATATATTCAATCAAGTCAAGTACTTTCAAATTGGACATATAAACATAGGTCAATACTTTCCTACTTTGTTTGACTTGTGTGCATGACTCCATAGGTTCAAACACTAAGCCGATAGCACAGGAATCGATTCCTGCACTAATTGAGATACCATCTAGCAATAATTTTTGATATCCAGATAGATCAAATTATTACAAAAAAATATTTTAGAATCTATGCACATGGTTACTGCATAATTCATATCTTTGACCCTGAATGCTCTAAGATGGTCTAAGTTCAACTGTCAACCCAGATTGCTTCATCCACATTGTATTTTAACCTTTTAAATCCATCTCATGGATTACCCTGGCCAATGCTTTACTAAATTAAAATACAGCGATACATCAACTTCAATAATCTAGAAGGGTCAATCTCATCTTGATCCACACACAGATTTCGCAAGTACTTGACTGTACTCAGTAGCCTTCCGTCACTGCATTAGAAATCTAGATAGTCCAGCATCAAAGTATAGTGAGTTGCTTGCAAGTCACTATGGTGATCTCAGGTCTGAGGGATACTTATGTCCAGATACTTTGCGAGCAACTCTTGATAGCAGAATGCTCAGCAAGTGAGTCACTTGTTCAGTGACGATGTACTCCTACATCTCATCTATATACCATACCAATATCACCACACTCTTTAGTGAAGAGGACAACCAACCCATATGGTGCACAATGATTACCACTTGATAAACGTCATTATCCTGTAATGACGTATCTTTGGGTCACGAACATGTTTAAGAACTATACGATAAATTCTCTCTTTATCATTCACTAACATAGTTCTAACGACTTCATCATAACATAAGAGTTCTATAAGGAAGATATAATTTATGATAAAAAATATTAAAATAATTTATATTTATTAATCAATAATTCATATACAAAGATGAACTCTATCGTTACACAATTGGTTTTAGGATACAATTTTCAATAAGTTAGATGATTGGTTTCAAGGATACGGGCTAGTGGATTAGAAGTTGACATTATTTATCTGCAAGAGTAGAGATTCTAGTTAGATATTTGTACTTAAATTTATATTTACTCTAAAAATTTTTAGATGCAAATAGACTCCCACTATTTTTTTGAATTTTGACACTCTCAAGTGTTGGAATTCGAGGTTTGGTGCATGCATATGTATTTTAAAACTTTATTTTTTAAACATCATAGCAGAGAATAAGATCAAAATACTTTTAATCTGAATTATGCATGCATGAAAATATAAAACCACATGGATCTATCTTATATGCTGAAATTGATATATGCTGAAATTTAGTTTGTGATCAAATCACATACCTGTTTCGCAATCTTTTTTTTCAAATCTGGATCTAAAAGAGAAGAGATTCTCTTTTAGCCACACAAGTATCTGACCTCTATGAGTATCCATTTAGAATCAGTCTGGAACAGTCCTCTTTAATCTGAATTTATGTTCTCCAAAATTCAGCCTGCTGAATCTGAATGAAGCCTGGATTTTTTTTTATCAAGGCTTGATCTCTTACCTTGATCTTCTTCTTCTCCTCTTCACTAGAGTTTCTCTCCTTGCTATGTGCTACTACCAGATGTTAGAAACCAGTAATGAAGAGGCACCCAATAGCCTTTGGACATGGGATTCCTTGGGACATGTATCCTAAGAGAAAAGGGGTGTGGGACGCCCAAGGAAAGAGAAAGGGAGAGGAAGAGAGGGCATGGGACTTTTCTTTTGGTATGTAGGGTTGCTAGTTTGGATGCTCTAGGGACCTTCATAGAGGTTCGTTTAAATAGGCACAAGAATTGAATCCTATTCAATCTCATAATACAAATCCTACTTGGATTAGGAATCTTTAAAACTTAAGTTATTCAACTTAGATTAGGAATCTTTTTAGGCACCAACAATTGGAGTCCTTGCACCTATAATTAGATGACCCAAAATAAACCCAAGAGATGCCCCATAAGAGAACTAAAAGGCTTCTAATCAATGGATATGCTCAACTTGATCAAATCAAGGTGGCACCCAAGAATAACTATCAAGAAAATTAATTAGGGACTTGCACCCTTAATTTATATGATCCATAATCTTAGACACACAATAATTGGAGTCTCATGAATCTTATTCATATAAATTATTAGCAAATAATTAAATTAAAATTATGTTATCAAATAAGTAATTCCAATGGAAAGAAGAATTGACTCCAACCATGTGCTAGAAAGGTTATCATGAACCTAATGGATTTCTCTAAACCCAATTGACACTTCATAAGCTTAATTACTAATTTTAGGCCTAATTTCTTTGTTGTGTGACTGCATAGGTTTAATTCTATCTGGTAGTAAGATATATAATGATTTCTTATTATTGTATTATTGAAACTCTTTTCAATGGGTCAGAATAATTTTACTCTAACTCAGCAAGGATTGTCGATTCGAAATAATCTTAGCGAGCTCTCACAATCCATCAGTGATATCTAGCAGTATATATTGGTAATCTAATAGAACTGAAATGAATCTTTAAGTGTAGTTCACGTGTGATTCAATTTTTCTATCATGAGTCCCGACTATAGAAAAGTGCAGGGATTTCATACATGCATTACAAAAATTTTTCAGCAGAAGAATATCAGATTAAATTATTTAATCTATAAATATATGTATAAGATCTGATCTTAAAACTTTTACAAATAGATCAATGACATAAATTTATATACATAAAATTTTGAATAAAAAATGACAAGCATGTGAACCAAAAATAGTATTTAGTAATAGATCTAATCTACCACTTCTAGGGTTTCGAACCCAATACCTGAGTGTGGGTTGAAAGAAATATGCCCTATAAGCCAATCAAAATATGTAATTTGATGGATATTCTTTTGTCTCCCAACTCATGTACTGATGTTTTAAATAAATAAAGGTATTTAGTTCATCATATGCTGTGTCATATTTTTGATTATGATGAACCCCATAAATTAAGGCTATGGTTTTAAGGTTATGATGTGATCATACCAGTGAGATCTAAAACTTTAAAATCCTAATTTTAAATATTTTTAGTCGATGGAACATTGAGTAGGGGATCAATATTTTCGATAAGACTGGTACATCCTGTGTATGCTCGGTGGAGAGGGTAATTGATCTCACAATTACTTGTGTATGACACTAATATAAGGATGTAAGTGCTCATTAAAGAATGAGTTCACTGAATTGATCCAATTAAAGAATATATGATGGAGTCTTATCTACATGTCAATAGATGTTTCTCATAGTGGGAATTGTGCATGTAAATCTTTTGACTTGAGACTGCCATAGAACCTTATAAGCATGAATCCATATTTTGGATCATACTCATTCATGATTTAATCATGTACGGGGTGTTCTGGATATGATGGATTGCTTATGAAGGTTGTGAGTAGGTCAATATGAAAATGATCACTCCTAGTAAGAGGAGATCGCATCCTATCTGCTTCGATCAAATAATGATTCAGGAAGACTTTGATCAGAGTATTATGAAAAATTAGAAATAGTTTCTAATATTTCATAAATTGAATCATTATTATCTGATCAAGAGAAATATGAATATAAATTGGGTTTGACATTTTTTTATACTCAAACTTATATTCGGGATGCAGGATGATCGTAAGATCAAGTTGCACGGTAATTTTCCACTGAAGGATATTTTTGATATTTCTATCAAAATTCTATATCTTTCAGGTAGACATGATACATTGCTAGATATCAATCATATTTTGTAAGTTTGATCGAATTAAAGAGTTTAATTCGATCATTAATTAGAAGCTGTTCTGATTGATCGAAACGGGTCAGCTTGATTTGACCTAAATCGGCTCGATTGTGTTCTAACTAAATTAGGTCAAATTGCACCCAGACTCACTGCTGGCTAGATATGAAACTCAATGGGTCACACACAAAGAGAATTGATCATGGGTTTAATTTGATTAAATCATGTTTGCAAGTTGAACATGCTAGCACATGTTGCAAACCCTAGCATCTAGATTCGAATTGGATTCGAATTGGGTTCTGATTTGGGCTAATTTAGAACCAATTTGAGCCAAATTGGATTTGGTCTTGAAATGGATTCGACGTATTCTGATTGGGCTTACTGTTGGGTGCCAAAAATCAGAGAACCACATGCCTAAGAGTCTCTCCCTTGGCGTATGGATTTAAATCCATGCGCATGTGCCACATGGTGCATGGAGGGAGTTGGCGCCCCTTAACTTGGTCTTATCTATTTTCTTCATGGCTTTTATTCTACGAAAGATTTTTAGAAATCTTAAAAGGTGCCTAAGAGTCCTTTTGAGTATTAAACTCTTCATAGAAAAATTAGGAGAAGAGATAAGGATGTATCCATGCGCATGTGCCCCATGGCGCATGGATGGAGTTGGCGCCCCCCCTTAACTTGCTCTTATCTATTTTTTCTCCATGGATTTTATTCTACAAAAGGTTTTCAAAAATCTTAGGAGGCACCTAAGAGTCCTTCTGAGTATTAAACTCCTCATAGAATAGTTAGGAGAAGAGATAAGGATGAAGCCATGCGCCACCCTTTGGAAGCGCCCCTTTGGACCAAGTCAAATCTCAAGGTTGTTTTGAATTGTTCCACGCCCCTTATCTCTTCCGCCCTTCCTGAAGTTGGCACCCTCTACCTTGGCCATTGGATGGGCTTCCTTCCAGATCCAAAGGCATGGGTTGATGGTGCCAATAAGAAAAGCATTGCGACTTCTCATGTGAACACCGTAAGTTGAGTTCGAAGAGTCCTTCTGAAATAAGGCACCTCTTCAACCCAACTTTGATGTCCACATGACTTTTTCTCATCAAATGGAGTGTGAGAAATTGAGAGGAGGTGTGAGATGAGGTGTGAGTGGGTGTGAGATGCTTGGTTTGCACCCCTACATGCAATATAAATAGGGGTGCACGCCGAGGAGTCATCGCTCATTCCAAACTCTTCCTTCTTTCTTACAATAGGCTCTTCTTGTCCAATTTTCTTTATTCTTCTTATCTAGCCTAGACAAGGTTCTGATAAAGGACAAGAAGTCTTTCAAAAGGCTTAGAGAATTATAATAAAAATTAAGGTGACAAGGAGCAAGAAAGGAAGGTAAGAAAAGATCCAACAGTGTGACAGCAAAGCCAAGAAAGGAGATTTTGCCCAAATTGCATTTAAATTTTGATAAATTAGAATTTAATTATAGAGAATTTAAATAGGTGCTAGTGGGTTGATCAAGTCCTCGTGTGGATCAACGTTGGAGGGTGAACATTTGGGCACCTGGTGGAAACCCTGACGGACTGCTACCGACGACCAAGCACAAATTAGGGTTTAGCGATAAGAGGTATGTTTCTATACCTTATATTATGATATTAATGCATATTATATGGTTTAAATTCTGATAAGGTGATCTTGGAGTTAGGTTTTGATTTTATGATTTCATAATAATTACTTTGAAATCCGTACTTCCACCTTGACACCAAACCCTACAGTGGTATCAGATCCACCTTGTTAGAATTAAATCATATGATGATATGTTAATGATTTAATGACAATATTATAAATATGATATGATCATAATTTATAATTTTTATATGTTATTAATATGATGAGATCATATTTATTATTTCATAATTAAATTATGATGTATATAATTATGGAATGTTGCTTTGTCATATTGAATTGTGTTCACTATGATGCTAATTTCTTTTATTCATGTATTTAGTATGATATAGAAAGTAAATGTGCATTGAGACCTAAAAAGCCCTCTGTAAAATGATATTAAGTTGTAGTGTAATTAACCAATAGCAGAACCAGTCCAGATGTCTAATTGATCAATCGGTGTCTAGAAAAGTGGTTCATGATTGGTAAAGAGAACGTAGTTTATAATTGATTTCGTTGTCTGATCTGGCCAATTTATTGGTGTCTAAGGAAAGCAACGGGGGGACCCCCACCTCTCTCCCACTTACCTGGCTGGGATGCTTGGTGTTATATTTTCTACATTATGGCCTTCCTTCATGCTAGGACATTATTATGTCATGAACCATATTAGGTTCGTTGTGTAACCACAAGACCAATTATGGAAACTGACATAATATTATTTTGACGCATCGAGATGCTTACAGTATTTTTGAGTATAATGCTTTGTTGTGTAACCACAAGAGCATTTATATTCTATTTTGACTGTATTAAAATGAAGGGTCCTACTTAACTAAAACATTATGGTTTGTTATGTAAACACAAGGCTATTAATGTTTTAGAGGCCAGGGTTTTTATTGAGAATTACATGAGATACAATTGGAAAGAGTTTCCTACCTTTAAACTTATAAAAGGTTTGTTGTGCAACCACAAGATCTTTTATAAGGAATTAGGGTCTCAATCCCACTAAGAAAATTAATCAGGGTTTTCTCGAACATCATACTAGAGGGTTATGATGTCTGATAAAATAGTGGGAGACACAATAAAATTAAAGTCCTAATTTAATTATGCATATCATCTTGAGTTGTTAGCTTATGTAATGTTCTTTATTATGTAGATTAATGGCTTCTTCACTTTCACTTCGCTCCATTTTGGATACAAATAAATTGACTGGTACCAACTATGTAGATTGGTTGAGAAATCTTAAAATAGTACTTAGTCAAGAGAAGCTTTCTTACATCCTCGATACCCCTGACATTGAGCCAGTTGGGGAGGATGCCACAGAGGAAGAAAAAGCTACATATAGGATGTGGCAAAATGATTCTTTAAATGTCAAGTGTATCATACTTGCCTCTATGACAAATGAGTTGCAGAGGCAGCATGATAGCATGGACACTCATTCGATATTGCTAAATTTAAAAGAGCTTTATGGGGAACAGATTAGGACTGCTAGATATGAGATATCTAAGCAGTTATTCTATGCCAGAATGACAGAGGGTCATCCGTACAAAACCATGTTTTGATGGTTATTGACCTGATCACTCGATTAGGTCAATTAGGTTTTGTTATGGATGGAGAGTTGAGTCAGGATCTAATCCTGCAATCACTCCCAGAATTATTTTTTCAGTTTGTTGTGAACTATCACATGAACAAACTGAATTCTTCCTTGCCTGAGCTGTTAAATATGCTCAAGACAGCAGAGAGCCATATCAAGAAGGATAAGGCTCCTCTTCTTCTTGTGGATGGGATCTCCAAGAAGAAGGTAGGCAAAAAGGGTTCTAAAAGGAGGCTGAACCCTAAAGGTGGTATAAATAAGAGGAAGAAAGGAAAGAAGACCTACAGACTGTCAACCTGCTTTCACTGCGGTAAGGCAGGTCATTGGAAAAGGAATTGCAAGGTTTACCTTGCAACAGTGAAGACTGGTGCAAATAATGCACCAAAAGGTATGTATGAGATACATACAATATTATCATTGAATTCTTTTATTTCAAACTCTTGGGTATTAGATACCGCCTGTGGTTTTCATATCTGCAAATCATTGCAGGGGCTGCAGAAAATTAGAAGTTTGAGGAAGGGAGACTTCGAGCTCTACGGTGCTGGAGGAGAGTCTATCCAAGCAGAAGCTGTAGGGACAAATATCTTGAAGTTTTCTTCTGGAAAGATCTTAGAGCTAACAAATTATTATTATATGCCTAAGATCATTAGAAATATTGTATCTGTACCCTTGTTGATAAAACAAGGATATCAAATATTTGTAACGAGCAATGGTTGCTCGATTATTTTTTCTAGTGAAATAATTTGCCATGGCATTTTTGACAATGGTTTGTTGACTCTATGTTTGAATGATAATATTTTTCATGTTGATGAAAATAGAAAATGTAAGAGAGATAATATAAATAATACCTTACTTTGGCATTGTCGACTTGGTCATATCAGTGAGACTAGGATTAACAAGTTGTATAAAGAAAAGTTCTTTGATCCTTATGATTATGAATTATTAGGAACTTGTGAATCATGTCTCATGGGTAAAATGACCAAGACTTCATTTAGTAAACATGGAGATAGGACAAACAAGTTGTTAGGACTTGTACATACAGATGTATGTGGCCCTATGACAACCCAGACTAGAGGTGGATACTCTTATTTTATTACATTTACAGATGATTTATCTAGGTTTGGATATGTGTATCTTATGAAACATAAATTTGAAGCCTTTGATAAATTCAAAGAGTATCAAAGTATGATCGAAAAATAAACTGAAAAAAGTATAAAAATCTTTCGATCTGATTGAGGAGGATAATACTTATCCAGTAAATTTTTAGACCATCTTAAGGTAAAGGAAATTATCTCTAAATAGACACCTCCTTATACGCCACAATTAAATGGTGTAGCCGAAAAGAGGAACCATACCTCATTAGATATGGTGTGGTCCATGATGTGCTTCACTAAGTTGCCTATTTCCTTCTGGGGTCATGCTTTAGAGACCGCAATAATTATCTTGAATAGAGTACCTTCTAAATCTGTATCTAACACTCCATATGAGATATGGAGAGGTAAGAAATTCAATCTTAAATATTTTAAGATATGGGGATGTTCAGCATATGTCAAAAAAAATTTTGGACATAAGCTAGATGCTAGAGCAGATAAATATTTATTTGTAGGATATCCTAAAGATAGTATAGGATATCTATTCTACCATCCTACTGAACAAAAGATATTTGTAAGTAGGCATGCCACTTTTATGGAGAAAGAATTTATCCTAGAAAGAGGCAGTGAGAAAAATATTAAAATTAATGAAATTCAAAAAAAATAAATAAAAATTTTTCAACCAAATATTCACATAAATAAGAAAGAACCAGAACACATAACTCCTATCCATAGGTTAGATAGGGTATGATATGTACCTATAAGGTATGGGTTCATTATTGAGAATAATGAAGCCCAAGTCATTGAGAATGACGAACCTTTGACCTATACGGAAGCTGTCATGAGTAAGGACTCAGACAAATGGCAGGATGCCATGAAATTCGAGATGGACTCCATGTACACTAACAAAGTATGGACTTTGGTTGATGCACCAGAAGGGGTAAACCCTATTGGGTGAAAATGGATCTATAAGAAAAAGATTAGAGCAGATGGTCAAATAGAAACCTATAAAGCTAGATTGGTAGCTAAAGGTTTCAGGCAAAAACAGGGTATTGATTATGATGAAACTTTTTCACCTGTTGCCATGCTCAAATCTATTCGGATTATGCTTGCAATAGCAGCATACTATGATTATAAAATATAGCAAATGGATGTTAAGACCGCCTTCTTGAATGGTTTTCTAGAAGAGAAGGTTTACATGTCATAGCTAGAGGGTTTTGTCTCAAATGACAGACCAAATCAGGTATGCAGGCATAAGAAATCCATTTATGAATTAAAGCAAGCCTCAAGGAGTTGGAACATCCACTTTGATGTAACAGTCAAAGAGTTTGACTTCATCAAGAATGTGGATGAACCATGTGTATACAAGAAGACTAGTGGGAGTGCTATAGTTTTCTTGGTTCTGTATGTGGATGACATACTCCTCATTGGGAATGATATCCCAATGTTACAATCAGTCAAGTTATGGCTATCTAATAAGTTTTCCATGAAGGACTTGGGAGAAGCATCCTATATACTTGGAATTAAGATCTATAGAGATAGATCTAAAAGGATGCTAGGCTTATCTCAGTCTAAGTACATTGACTTAATATTGAAAAGGTTCAGTATGGATGGGAGTAAAAGAGGTTACTTACTCATGAGTCAAGGCATACATCTCTCTAAGAAGATGTCTCTTAAGATACCTGAAGAGAGAAATAGAATAAGTTCTATTCCTTATGCTTCAGCTGTAGGATCAATAATGTATGCTATGTTATGTACCAGGCCTGATGTAGCTTATGCCTTAGGCATAGCCAGTAGATTTTAGGCTGATCCAAGAGAGGATCATTGGAAGGCTGTAAAAAATATTCTAAAGTACTTAAGAAGGACTAAGGATATTTTTCTTATATATAGTGGATCTGATCTTAAACTAGAAGGATACTCTGATTCTAGTTTTCAATCAGACCCAGATGATAGCAAATCTATTTCAGGGTATGCCTTTAATTTGAATGGTGGAGCAGTGAGTTGGAAGAGTTCTAAGCAGCAGACTGTAGCTGACTCAACCACAGAGGCAGAATACATAGCTGCAAGTGAAGCCGCCAAGGAAGCTGTCTGGATGAAGAAGTTCATCACTGAATTGGGTGTTGTTCCTGAAATTGAGAACCCAGTACCACTTTATTGTGATAATACTGGAGCAGTTGCTCAAGCAAAGGAACTCAGATCTCACCATAAATTCAAGCATATTTTGAGATGCTTCCATCTCGTTCATGAAATAATTGAAAGACAAGATGTTATTATTGAACGAGTAGACACAAAGAACAACATAGCGGATCCGTTTACTAAAGCTTTACCATAGCAACAGTTCGATCGCCACCTCGATTGTATGGAGTTGAAATATAAGGAAGATTGGCTTTAGTGCAAGTGGGAGATTGAAAGGAATATGCCCTATAAGCCAATCAAAATATGTAATTTGATGGATATTCTTTTGTCTCCCAACTCATGTACTGATGTTTTAAATAAATAAAGATATTTAGTTCATCATATGCTGTGTCATATTTTTGATTATGATGAATCCTATAAATTAGGGCTATGGTTTTAGGGTTATGATGTGATCATATCAGTGAGACCTAAAACCTTAAAATCCTAATTTTAGATATTTCTAGTCGATGGAACATTGAGTAGGGGATCAATATTTTCGGTAAGACTGGTACTTCCTATGTATGCTCGGTGAAGAGGGTAATTGATCTCACAATTACTTGTGTATGACACTAATATAAGGATGTAAGTGCTCATTAGAGAATGAGTTCATTGAATTGATCCAATTAAAGAACATCTGATGGAGTCTTATCTACATGTCAACAGATATTTCTCATAGTGAGAATTGTGCATGTAAATCTTTTGACCTGAGACTGCCATAGAACCTTATAAGCATGAATCCATATTTTGGATCATACTCATTCATGATTTAATCATATACGGGATGTTCTAGATATGATGGATTGCTTATGAAGATTGTGAGTAGGTCAATATGGAAACGATCACTCCTAGTAAGAGGAGATCGCATCCTATCTGCTTCGATCAAATAATGATTCAGGAAGACTTTGATCAGAGCATTATGAAAAATTAGAAATGGTTTCTAATATTTTATAAATTGAATCATTATTATCTGATCAAGAGAAATATGAATATAAAATTAGGTTTGATATTTTTTCATACTCAAACTTATATTCGGGATGCAGGATGATCGTAAGATCAAGTTGCACGGTAATTTTTCACTGAAGGATATTTTTGATATTTTCATCAAAATTCCATATCTTTCAGGTAGATATGATACGTTGCTAGACATCAATCATATTTTATGAGTTTGATCTAATTAAAGAGTTTAATTCGATCATTAATTAGAAGCTGTTCTGATTGATTGAAATGGGTCAGCTTGATTTGACCTAAATCGGCTCGATTGTGTTCTAACTAAATTAGGTCAAATTGCACCCAGACTCACTACTGGTTAGATGTGAAACCCAATGGGTCATACACAAAGAGAATTGATCATGGGTTTAATTTGATTAAACCATGTTTGCAAGTTGAACTTGCTAGCATATGTCGCAAACCCTAGCATCTAGATTCGAATCGGGTTTCGATTTGGGCTAATTTAGAACCAATTTGAGCTAAATTGGATTTGGTCTTAAAATGGGTTTGAAGTATTTTGATTGGGCTTACTGTTGGGTGCCAAAAACTAGGGAACCACATGCCTAAGAGTCTCTCTCTTGGTGTGTGGATTTAAATCCATGCGCATGTGCCACATGGCGCATGGAGGGAGTTGGCGCCCCTTAACTTGGTCTTATCTATTTTCTCCGTGGCTTTTATTCTTTGAAAGATTTTTAAAAATCTTAAGAGGTGCCTAAGAGTCCTTCTAAGTGTTAAACTCTTCGTAGAAAAATTAAGAGAAGAGATAAGGATGTATCCATGCGCATGTGCCACATGGCGCATGGATGGAGTTGACGCCCCCCCTTAATTTGGTCTTATCTATTTTTTCTCCATGGGTTTTATTCTACAAAAGATTTTCAAAAATCTTAGGAAGCACCTAAGAGTTCTTCTGAGTATTAAACTCCTCGTAGAATAGTTAGGAGAAGAGATAAGGATGAAGCCATGCGCCACCCTTTGGAAGCGCCCCTTTGGACCAAGTCAAATCTCAAGGTTGTTTTGAATTGTTCCACACCCCTTATCTCTTCCGCCCTTCCTGAAGTTGGTGCCATCTATCTTGGCCATTGGATGGGCTTCCTTCCAGTTCCAAAGGCATGGGTTGATGGCGCCAATAAGAAAAGCATTGCGACTTCTCATGTGAACACCGTAAGTTGAGTTTGAAGAGTCCTTCTGAAATAAGGCGCCTCTTCAACCCAACTTTGATGTCCACATGGCTTTTTCTCATCAAATGGAGTGTGAGAAATTGAGAGGAGGCATGAGATGAGGTGTGAGTGGATGTGAGATGCTTGGTTTGCACCCCTACATGCAATATAAATAGGGGTGCACGTCGAGGAGTCATCGCTCATTCCAAACTCTTCCTTCTTTCTTACAATAGGCTCTTCTTATCCAATTCTCTTTATTCTTCTTCTCTAGCCTAGACAAGATCCTGATAAAGGACAAGAAGTCTTCCAAAAGGCTTAGAGAATTATAATAAAAATTAAGATGACAAGGAGTAAGAAAGGAAGGCAAGAAAAGATCCAATGGTGTGACAGCAAAGCCAAGAAAGGAGATTCTGTCCAAATTGCATTTAAATTCTGATAAATTAGAATCTAATTGTAGAGAATTTTTAAATAGGTTCTAGTGGGTTGATCGAGTCCTCGTGTGGATCAACGTTGGAGGGTGAACACGTGGGCACCTGGTGGAAACCCTGACGGATTGCTGCCGGCGACCAAGCACAAATTAGGGTTTAGCGATAAAAGGTATATTTTTATACCTTATATTATGATATTAATGCATATTATATGGTTTAAATTCTGATAAGATGATCTTAGAGTTAGGTTTTGATTTTATGATTTCATAATAATTGCTTTGAAATCCATGCTTCCGCCTTGACACCAAACCCTACATGGGTTGTCAAACTCCATGATCGAGAACATAGATCTAGAAGATCTCTCTAGTCACTCACAGTCACACAAGCATCCGACCTCTACGGATGGTCCATATGGAGCCCCTCAAACCAATCAACCTTCCACAATAGTGCTAGCTCGTGCAGTCGATTTCTGATGGCAGATCTGACTTGATCTTCTTCTTCAATTACCTCAAATATTTTTGATGTTGAAGATGGATCAGTGGAGGATGCTAGATAGTAGAAAAAAGTCAGATGAAGACTCTCTTCTCTTTGATTTTTTTCTCATCCAAAAATCTAGAACAGTTCTAGGTCTCTCACCCTAGAGGAGAACGGTTCCTCTTTTGTTCATGCCAAGGAAGAATGAAACCCACCCAAAGCTCACATCCCAAAGAAGCATTTTTGCCTCACTTTCTTTTTGGTATATCATGATGAAAAGTTTTCTTAGTTTGGCACATAAAAAAGTGGCCTTTTATGATTATCACACAAACCAGATAAGACAGGATAAGGGCTGGAGTTTGTTGCAATTCAAATCATTTTGAATTTCAATTTAACTCCAACTTTTTCTCATCCTTATCTAACTTAAAGAGAGGCTTATCAAAAAAAATTAAGAATGAAAATCAATAAAAAAGATTTCTATTTCTCGTACACAATGGGCACTTTCAAAAAACTACCGACGTGTGGATGGATATGGATAAGATTTTAAGTTGAAATTCAAATCAATTTGAATTCAAATTAAAACCAACCAATTTCTATCCTTGATGGGTGATAAAAGAAAGATTATTTTTTAATTTTCTCACATATAAACTGATTTTGTATGATGAGAAAAGGTGTGAGACAATTTGGATGGTGCAAAGGAGAGAATCCCACTCATTTGGGACTCTAGGGTTTAACCAATTGGATTTCTTTCACATCCAATCCAATTAGATCCAAATAAATTATTATGAATCTAATATAATTAGGCTTCTACAACTTTAATTAAATTTAATCAAATCAATAAATTAATTGAGCCATAGATCCGATCAAATCAGAATCATTTCTTCCTTACCGATTAGGTCATCTCATAATCTAATCAGACTTGATCTGATTGAATCCAATTCAATCAAACTTGATCTGGATTTTAATGCTCAATCAAATTGAGCTAATTAATGATCTGATCACTAATTAATCCTTCATTAATGATAGAGTCTAAATCTAGTGGGACTCTTCTCTAGAGTTTCTATCTAGTGGGACTCTTCACCAGATTAGCCATGTGATCGAAAAGGAACTTCTAATGTGTGTGAACCTATAGGTTCGAACCTAAATCGATAGCACAGAAACTGATTTTTGTACCAATCGAAGTAACTATCTAGCAATGGTACTCGACGTCCGGATAGGCTGAATGTATGCAAAGCAACACTCAAGAACCTATTTGGATATAGTTACCATATAATTCATATCTTTGACCCTTGATGCTAGGATAACTTAGAGTTTAAATTGTCAACTCTTAATAGTACATCCATTATATATCTCAGCCTGATAAATCCTATGACTCTTCACAATGATTGCCCTAGCCAAGATCTTACTAAATTGAAATACAAAGTATTCTCTCCAATCTCTTGGAGTGGTCAATTCCATCTTGACTCCACACCGACTTCACAAGTACTTGACTGTGCCCAGAAACCTTCCAATCTTGAATTAAAAATTAGGTAGTCTCGTATCAAAGCATAATGAGTTACTTGTAAGTCACCATGGTGATCTCAGATTGAAGGGATACTTATACCCATATCCTTTCAGAGTGACTCTTGACAGCAGAGTGCTTCGGAGTTGGTCACATTCAATGAAATATACTCCTACATTTTACCTGCATGCCATACCAGCATCTCTACACTCTTTTATTAAAAGGATAACCAACCTATATGGCACACAATAACCTACACTTAATATGTCTATCATCCTAATAAAAGCATATCATTTGGTGGCAAACTCATTTAAGGACTAAACGATAAATCCTCCTTTATCGATTTAAAATAGTTCTAAGGACTTTCATCATAACACAGAAGCTCGATGTAAAAGATGTACAAGCTTATGATGGAAATTATTAAATAAATATTTTATTAATTAATTTATATACAATTACATCAAATAGCACAATCATCAACAGGCTGATGATTGGCTTTGAGACATATTTTTCAACAACTCCCACTTGTACTAAAGCCAATCCGTACAGTATCGTATACCCATTTTTATTTTATGATCTTCAAACTCTTTTATCACAAAGGCTTTAGTTAATGGATCAGCCAGATTATTCTTTTTGTCAATCTTCTGAAGGTCGACATCACCTCGATCCATGATCTCTCAGACAAGGTGGTAGCGACACAGAATATGCTTTGTTCGCTGATGTGCCTTTAGCTTCTTTGTCTGAGTTATGGCTCCAGTACTATCGCAATAAAGTAGAACTAGACCATCGATGGAGGGTGCCACTCTAAGCTCGATGATGAACTTCCACAGCGATACAGTTTTCTTTACAGCATCGGATGATGTGATGTACTCCACCTCGCAAACAGAATCGGCTATAGTGTGCTGCTTGAAATTTTTTCAATAGATAGCTCCACCATTTAGGGTAAAGATGTATTCCGACATGCTTTTGCTATCATCACGATATAACTAAAAATTAAAATCAGTGTATCCTATGAGTTTCAAGTCAGATTCTCCATAAACAAACCATTGGTCCTTAGTATTTCTCAAATACTTAAGGATGATTTTTGTAACCTTCCAATGGTTCTCACCTAGATCTGATTGGTATCTGCTTACTACTCCTAGTGAGTATGCCACATCCAGTCTTGTATATGTTATGGCATACATTATAGAATCCACTGTCGAGGCATATAGAATTCTACTCATACACTCTATCTCTTGAGGGGTTATCGGACAATCCATCTTCAAGAGAAAAATTTTATGGCCTATCGAAAGATAGCCTTTTTTGAAATTCTCTATGCTGAATCATTTCAACATGGTATCTATGTACGTTGATTGGGAGAGTCAGAGCAGCCTCTTAGATCTATCTCTATAGATCTCATCCCTAGGATGTAGGCTACTTTTTTCAGATCCTTCATAGAGAATTATGATGATAGCCACACTTTTATTCTCTGTAATACAGAGACATCATTTTTGATTAAGAGAATATTATCTACATACAAAATAAGAAATATAATTACTAAACTATTAGCTCACTTATATATATAGGGTTTCTCTCCATTCTTAACGAAGCCATACATTCTGATTACCTTATCAAAACGTATGTTCCAGCTCCAAGATGCTTGCTTCAATCCATAAATGGATCTTTGAAGCTTGTACACCTTGGATCGTCTGTAGATATAAACCCTTCAGGTTCCATCATATACACCTCTTTATTCAGCTCTCCATTTAGAAAAGCTATCTTCACATCCATTTGCCAGACTTCATAGTCCAGGTATGCCACTATCCCAAGCATGATCTGAATGAACTTGAGTATTGTCACATAAGAGAATGTCTCATCATAGTCAATATCATAATGTTGACAATATCCTTTGGCAATCAGACAGATTTTATAGGTCTCAACCTTTCCGTCTGTGCTCTTTTTCTTTTTGAAGATCCACTTATACCCTATAGATTTTATCCCTTCAGGTGGATCAATCAATATCCACACATTATTGATTTTTATGGACTCTATTTCAGATTTCATGGCTTCAAACCATTTCTTAAAGTCAGACTTCTGCATTGCATCCATATAGGTGACTGGATCCTCATTGTTATCATCAAGCTCAATAGGATCTCTGTTTTAGACCAAGAAATCTAGGTATCTGTCTGGCTGACGTGGTACTCTACCGGATTATCTTAAAGATGTTTGTATATTAGGCTCTGAATTTGATCTTATCAAATTTGATTCAGATTCAGTTACTAGTGTCAATTTTTCTATCTATCGAAATTTGTCAAGCTCAACTTTAGAGGCACTTGTTCCTTCATTAAGAAACTTCTTTTTCAAAAAGTGTGTCTTACTACTGACAAATATCTTTTATTCAGCAGGAAGGTAAAAGTAATATCCTCTCATTTTCTTGGGATATCCTACAAAATTATATTTATCAAACCTAGATCCGAGCTTGTCAGTTTGTAATCGTTTGATATAAATCGGACACCCCCAGACCTTAAGGTAAGTGAGGTTTGGCCTATGTCCTGACCATATCTCATATGGTATTTTACTAAATAACTAGTTTGAAATATTATTGAGCATAAAACAGGCTATCTTAAGTGCATATCCTCAAAAAGAGATCGGCAGATTTGCAAACCCCATCATGGACCAAACCATATCTAACAAGGTTCGATTCTTTCTTTCTGAGACACTATTATACTATGGTGTCCCTAGAGGAGTCCATTGTGAGAGAATCTCATTCTCTCCAAGATATGTCAGAAATTTACTGAAAAGGTATTCACCCCCTTGATCAGATCGAAGAGTCTTAATATATTTTTCAGTTTGTTTCTCTACTTCATTATGAAATCGTTTGAACATTTCAAATGATTCAGATTTGTGTTTCATCAAGTAGACATACCCATACCTATATAGGTCATCTATGAACGTAATAAAATAGCTATACCCTCATCTAGCACTAATGTTCATAGGTCCACATGAAGGAACCAGATCTAGGGTTTTAGGATTAGATCTTGAAACTTTTTCAAGATCAGGCAGCAGAAGACTAAAATAAATCAAAATTTATCTTATAAAATTAGAGAATCCCTAGATCTAAGATCTTATTTCATGATTATTACATAGAATTAAATCAAAAATTAAAATATAAAGAGCAAGAACTACATGTTGATCATATTAACATGTTTCTATACTACATCTAATGTATGTAAAATATAATAGATCAGATCTATTACCTTGCAAGTTAGACGTTCTAACTTTGTTGATCTAGATTTGAGGATGATGTTCTGAGCCGCACACATGTCTGGCCTCTAGGAATCATCCACACGAGACCACGAATCACGATCAGAAGTTCTGGTCCAGGAAATCAGCACAGTATGCTAGTACCTCCTTCTTCTTGATTTAGACTCTTTCAAAGATGAGAAGTAGGAGAAGGAGTTTTAGATGTGAGATACTCTTAGAAAATGTGTAGATGGAGGAAGAAAAGAGGTGAACATAGCAATCCTAGAAGAAGACCCTCTTCTTCTTCTCTTTGCTCTAACCCAGACACATAGTTTTGTGTCTATTATATCTCCACGCCTCTACACCCTTTCTCCCTGATTTTCACATGCTGCAAAGGTCTCTCAATACTCTATAATATACAAAAATTTTAAGAATAAATTCTTCTTAAATAATGAGATATGAAGAATCTTTGTCTAGGTCAAATACCTAGTCAAGAAAAATCCAAACAGGGCAAGACAAGGGGTGCCCAACTCATGGGCACCCCCTCTTTCTTTTTCTACCATGGACCATTAGTAAAGGGCACACAATATGTGCCATAAAAGTCATAAAAATCTCAGAAAAAATTTGGATAAAATTAGTGCCATAAGGAAAGAGTTTTGGTTTCCTAAAATTCTATCTCATAGAATTTGAAATCCAAACTAATTCCTACTTTGACTTGGTCCACAACCACATTCCATGTAAGATAGAAAGAGTAGAAAGCTTTGGGCATATGTAAAAGCCTGGGAGAGAAAGTTTTATCACACAAAATAAGAGAGAGTAGGCGTGGAGGGCTAAGGTGGCGCAAGGTGGAATCCTAGTCTTACTAGGATTCAATCTATGACTTGTTCAAATTTGGTTTCTCAAACCAAATCAAATCAAAACCAAATCAACCTAATTAAAATAAATCTTAACTCAATTAAAAATTTAATTTAATTTAATTAAATTAGATTTAAATCTGATTTAATTTTTTAATCAAATTAAAAATTAGGTTGACCCAATTCCTAATTAGACTAGGACTAGTTTTTTCTTGCACTTGACTTATCCAATAAACTAATTGAACTTGATCCAATCAAGCCCAAACCAAATATAATTAAATTATATTCAATTAAAATTAATTTTAGCCCATTGATTTAATTAAATTAAGCCAATTAGCAATCAAATTGCTAATCGATCCTCCTGCAACACTTGCACTAGGTTAAATGTCAATCGTATTGATCGTTTAACCCTAGAATGATTCTTAATCATTGATCAACCATCCGATCGGATTGTGAACTCTAATGTGTGTGACCTCATAGGTCCAAACCTAAGTTAGTAGTACAGGAATAAATTTTTATACCAATCGAAGTGACCATCTAGCAATGGTATCCGATGGTCGGATAGGTTGAATGTGTAGAACAACATCCTTAGAACCCATGCGGATATAGTTTCCATATAATTCATCTCTTTGATCAAAATACTCATAGGACACCTCAGAGTTCAAATGTCAACTCTGATCAGGTCGTCCACATTGTATTTCAAAATATCAAATCCATCTGATGGATTATCCTGGCCAAAGTTTTGCTAAATTGAAATACAGCGACTCATTCTTTTCCAACTCTTGGAGTGGTCAATCCCATCTGGATCACACTCCGACTTCGCAAGTACTTGACTGTGTCCAGAAGCCTTTCATCACTGAATTAAAAATTCTGTTAGTCCAGTACCAAAGCATAGTGAGTTGCTTGCAAGTCACTGAGACGATCTCAGGTCTAGGGGACACTTATATCTATATCCCATCAGAGACATTCTTGACAGCAGAATGCTCTGGAGTTGGTCACGTTCAATGATGATGTACCCTTACATCTCACCTGTATGCCATACCAGTGTCCCCACACTCCTTAGTTAAGAGGACAACCAATCCATATGGCCTACAGCGACCTATGCTCGATAGAAGCTGTCATCCTTATTAACGGCCTATCATTTGGTCATGAACAGTTTTAAAGACTAATCGATAAATCTTCTCTTTATCGAACCTAAATAGTCATAAGGACTTCATCACAATAACAGAGTTCATTAGAAGATGAAAACTTGGATAAAAATACCAAAAATATATTTTATTTATTAATAAATCAATTACAATATAAGGTTGCTCAACCGTCAATAGGTTGATGATTGACTTTTGGAACAAATTTTTCAATAACTCTCACTTGTCCTAAAGCCACTCGGCACAGTATCTAACACCTATCTTTGATTTGTGGTTGTCGAACTCCCTTATCACCAGGACTTTAGTGAAGGGGTCAGTCAGATTCTCTTTTCCATCGATCTTCTGAAGGTCGACATCATCTCGATCCACGATCTCCCGGATCAGATGGAAGCGACGCAAAATGTGCTTCGTCCGCTGGTGTGCTTTGGGTTCCTTCACCTGAGCTATGGCACCAGTGTTATCATAGTAGAGCAGGACCGGACCATCGAGGGAGGGTGCTACTCCGAGCTTGATGATGAATTTCCTCGACCACACAGCTTCCTTCACGGTATCTGATGCCACGATGTACTCCACCTCACAAACAGAGTCTGCCACAGTATGCTGCTTGGAACTCTTCCAGCAGATGGATCCATCATTCAGAGTAAAGATATAACCCGACATGCTTCTGCTGTCATTATGGTTAGATTGAAAGCTGGAGTCGGTGAACCCCATAAGTTTCAGATCTGACTCATCATAAACCAACCATTGGTCTTTAGTATTTTTCAAGTACTTAAGGATGGCTTTAACCACTTTTCAGTGATTTTCTCTAAAATCAGATTGGTATCTACTCACTACTCCCTATAGATCTTCATCCTTAGGATGTAGGATGCTTCACCCAAATCATTTATGGAGAACTACGATGACAACCAAACTTTTATTCCCTGTAGTGCGGGGATATCATTTTCGATTAAGAGAATGTCATCCACGTACAAGACAAGGAATACCACAACTAGACCATTTGCCCATTTATAGATGCAAGGCTCTTTTTCGTTCTTAACAAAGCCATACATTTTGATCACCTTATCAAAATGCATGTTCCAACTCCGAGAAGCTTACTTCAATCCATAAATGGATCTCTAAAGCTTGCACACCTTGGACTCATTTATGGATGTAAACCCCTCAGGTTGTATCATATACATCTCTTCGGTTAGCTCTCCATTCAGGAAAGCTGTCTTTACATCCATCTGCCAGTTTCCATAATCTAGATGGGCAGCTATTGCAAGCATTATCCGAATGGATTTGAGCATTGCCATAGGGGAGAACGTCTCGTTATCGTCAATACCATAATGTTGACGATACCCCTTGGCAACCAGACGAGCTTTATAGGTCTCCATTTTTACATCTACGCCTCTCTTCCTTTTGAAGACCCATTTACACCCAATGGGTTTAACCCCTTCAGGTGGATCAACCAATGTCCATACATCGTTGACCTTCATGGACTCCATTTCAGATTTCATGGCTTCAAGCTATTTTTTGAAATCAGATCTCTGCATTACATCCATATAGGTGATCGGATCCTCATCGTTCTCATCGAGTTTGATGGGATCACCGTTTCAGACCAAGAAATTATTGTATCTATCCGGCTGATACGGTAGTCTATCGGATCACCTTAATAGTGCATATACATTGGGCTCTGGATCTGATCTAATCAAATCCGACTCAGATTCAGCTATTGGTGTCGGTCCTTCTACCTGTTGAACTTTATCAAGTTCAACCTTAGAGGCAATGGTTCCTTCACCAAGGAACTCCTTTTCTAAAAAGGTTGTCTTAAGGCTGACAAACATCTTTTGTTCATCAGCATGGTATAAAAAATATCATTTGATCTCTTTGGGATACCCTATGAATATGCATTTGTCAGACCTAGGTCTAAGTTTATCTGTAACTAACCGTTTGACATAGGCTGGGCACCCCCAGACCCTAAGGTGGGAAAATGCTGGCTTACACCCTGTCCATATCTCATATGGAGTCTTAATTACAGACATACTTGGAACCCTATTTAATAGATAACAGGCCAATTCTAGTGCGTATCCCCAGAAGAATATCGGCAAGCTGGCAAAATCCATCATGGATCGGACCATGTCTAATAGAGTTCGATTTCTCCTTTCAGACACACCATTATGCTGTGGTATTCTTGGAGGAGTCCATTGGGAGAGAATCTCATTCTCTCTTAGACATGTGAGAAACTCACCAGAAAGGTATTCCCCTCCCCGGTCAGATCGAAGAGTTTTAATACTCTTCCCAGTTTATTTTTTTACTTCACTTCGGAATCGTTTGAACATTTCAAATGAATCCGACTTATGTTTCATCAGATAGATATATCTATATCTGGATAGATCATCCATGAAAGTGATGAAGTAGAAATATCCACCTCTAGCACTTGTGCTCATGGGCCCGCATACATCAGTATGTACTAGGCCCAAGAGCTCAATAGCTCTCTCACCTTTTTCAGTAAAAGATGACTTGGTCATTTTACTAAGAAGACAGGACTCACAGGTTGGAAGTGATTCACAATCACTGACTTCGAAAATTTCCTCTTTAATCAACTTGTTTATCCTATTCTTATTTATATGACCTAGCCTATAGTGCCATAAGTAGATATCTGATAGACTATCTAATCTAGGGTGCTTGCCAGTAGAATAGATTATGTTAACAGGTTGTGATAACATATACACATCATTGTTCAAATATCTACAAAAATAGTAACACTATTCATAATGATATTACAAACTTATTTTTTTATTAAAATTTCATAATCATTTTTGGCAAGAAGGCCTACAGAAATAATATTTAAAAAGAAATTGAGACAGAAATGATAATCATTGAGAACAATGGTAGGGACTCAAATATAAGTTTCAAGATTCTTAATGCTAGAACTGGAACTAGTCTTCCAGATCCAACATTCAGAAACCTCTCACCTTGCTCGAATCTCCTACTGACCTGCAACCCTTGCAACAAATTACAAATATGGTAAAGGCTACTGATATCCAATACCCAGTCAGTTATATCACAAATAGAGAAATTGCAAGGAGTTATCATATAAATATCTTGCCCAGTAACAGCTTGCCTCTTTCTCGACCTGTTTGAGTCCAGGAGGGCAATGTACTGAGGACAGTTCCTCTTCCAGTGCCTCCGTTTCTTGCAAAAGAAGCATTCAGTTTGATTCTTATCGGGCTTGATCTTTCTGGTCTGGTCTTGCACTAATATCCTAACCTGAACTTGCACCTTCTTCACTTACTTCTTCTTGTTCTTCTTTCCTTTCTTAAAGAGTCGAGAACCAGAAGACGAACCTCCCACTAAGTTCACCGACTCCTTATGGGGTTGGTGATCCTTCTCAAAGTTTTGAAGCAATCCTAGTAACCCGTAGTAGTTTACTTCATGCTTTGTCATTCTATAATGAGTGAGGAGTGGGAGATAAGACTTGGGCAGCGAGTTCAGTATTGCATCTTTCCCAAGCTGCTCATGTAAGAGAAAGCCGATCTTGCTCAAATGCTCCATCAGCTCGATCATGTATAATACATGATCAGTGACAGAGGCACCATCCCATATTTTGGCATTGAAGATGGCACAACTAGTCTTGTGCCTCTCCACGTCATCGAGTGTGCCAAAGGCATCCTCCAACACTTGAAGCATGTCCTTTGGCTGAGCCATCTCAAATCTGCGACTGAACTCATGGCAGCTAGCATGATGCAGTGCACCGTGGTCTGGTCATTGAGCCACTTCTGGTAAGTTTCTCTGACTGTTCCACGTGCATTGATAGCTGGCTCCTCAGGTGCAGAATCCATTATCACATATAGGATCTGTTCATATTCCAGAACTATCTTCAACTTTTGATACCAGCTACCGAAGTTGGATCCCACCAACTTATCATTATCCAATAATGATCGGAGTGATAGGGAAGTGGCCATATCTGCACAAAGGAAAATCATAACCTAATTAGTAATTGATTCATTAAACCTAAAGATTTGGACTTTAATCAAAAGATTTCTCTCACTATTTTATTCGAATTGGTAGCCTTTACTTCCAATTCGAGGAATTATCCTAATTTCTTAGTGGGTACTAGAATCCACTAAGACTGCATACAAGCCCAACTTTGGTTGGCCAATCCATGTACATCTATGGGTAGGTTCATAATCAATTATTTTTTTAAATAATTTTTAATAATTTTAATTTTATCTCAGTCCCTAATCAGTAGTCTTTGGCCTCCATTGAAATGGTCTGGTTAGGTCCAACCATTAACATGACCATACTTGGCCCATCTAGCCAATGAATGATTAGGCCCAACTTTGGTTGGCTAACCTAACCACCATTTAGAAAGATGCAGTCAAGAAATCATATTATGAATGATAATTCCATCAACTGATAAGCACCAGGCCTTTGGGCCTCCAATGATTATCCAACTGATGGACCCATTATCATCCACTTAATGGGAGGCTATGATCTAGTTATCATCATAACTATTTTATTTTAAGAACCTAATAATTTTAGAGGATTTAATTGATTTAGAGGAGGAGATCAGATGAACCAGCTTATCATGATCCTTCCATTGGCTTCACCAAGTCAGCTTAAGGGAGATCATTAAAAGAGCTGGTCTAGGAGTACCTAAATTAGTCACACTGATTTACCTAGCTGACATGGGTCAGCTCGAATAGTCAAGTAATCCGATCAAAATATAATTTCATTAAGAGGCTAGATAAGTTCGATCGGTGGGAGGATCTGTCAAAGCTTGCCTTAGACACCATCAGAAATGGCCAAGTAAGCAGGTTGCCAATTAAAAACCATCAATCTGATTTATCTTAGACACCAACTGGTTTAATTAGTTTCAATTAGATCAACCTAACAGTTCGTGCTAGATCGCTTAGCCAAGAATCAAGTCTATTTGGTTCTCGTTAAAGATATAGACTTGACCAACTACAACTATTGTAATTGATCTAAAGAATCTTTCATCTAATCTAAGACAACAATTGATTAGATTTAGTCAATTCTCTAGTTAAGTCCATCTGTAATCTAACCTTAGGTCTAACCCAATTAATGGACCTAATTCTCACTAACCCATTAACCCAATGTGTTATGGTTTGTATCTTAGGTTCTTCAATTCACAATCCTAAAACCTAATCAAACAACTTCTTAATTCTCAATTAAATTTTGGACTGAAGGTTAGGGTTCGGCTTTTCAAAAATAATTTTCATATTTGTAAAATATTTTTACAACATAGTTCTACCAACCAAGTTGCATGTTTGATTCATAATTAAAATGTAAGTAAAATAAGTATGAAACTACTTTAGATGTAATCTAAACAGATTTATGTAATTGAAATAATTTTAACTTTAAACTGTGCAAATTTCTCAAACAAATATATAATGGTTCTTTGTACAAAAATTATTAACAAAGCGATTTTATTTTAGATTTAAATATTTTTTAAATCTAATAAATCATAAATTTAATTTAGATCACATCTAACAAATTTATGATTAAAGATAGATCTACACAAACTAGGACAACCTTTGCACTGTAAGGGGTAAACCTTACAGCAGGACAACCTACAGTTCATGATTGATCTAAAAATTTTAATTTTAAATTTAATAATTAGATTATAAATTAGATCTAATCTAAAAAATAATCTAAGTATGTATAAATAATCATGTAATAAATAACTTAGGCTCTGATACCAATTGAAGGAACCAGATCTAGGGTTTTAGGGTTAGATCTTGAAACTTTTTCAAGATCAGGCAGCGAAAGACCAAAATAAATCAAAATTTATCTTATAAAATCAGAGAATCTCTAGATCTAAAATTTTATTATATAATTATTATATAATATTAAATTAAAAATTAAAATATAAAGAGCAAGAACTACATGTTGATCATATCAACATGTTTCTATACTACATCAAATATATGTAAAATATAATAGATCAGATCTATTACCTTGCAAGTTAGACGTTCTAATTTTGTTGATCTAGGCTTGAGGATGATATTGTGAGCTGCACATGCATTCGGCCCCTAGGAGTCATCCACACGAGCCCACGAATCATGATCAGAAGTCCTGATCCAGGAAATCAGCACAGTATGCTAGTACTGTGCTGATCCTTCTTCGATGGTCGATCAGATGTCTCTTTCTTCTTGATTTAGATTCTTCTAAAAATGAGAAGTAGGAGAAAAAGTTTTAGATGTGAGACACTCTCAGAAAACTCATAGATGGAGGAATGGAAGAGGTGAACACAGCAACCCTAGAAGAAGACCCTCTTCTTCTTCTCTTTGCTCTAACCCAGACACATAGTTTTGTGTCTATTATATCTCCATGCCCCTACACCCTTTCTCCTTTATTTTCATGCACCCCAAAGGTCTATTAATGCTCTATAATCCACAAATATTTCAAGAAGAAATTCATCTTAAATAATGAGATATGAAGAATCCTTGTCTAGGTCAAATACCTAGTCAAGAAAAATCCAAACAGGGCAAGACAAGGGGTGCCCAACTCATGGGCGCTCCCTCTTTCTTTTTCTACCATGGACCACCAGCAAAGGACACACAATATATCCATAAAATTCATAAAAATCTCAAAAAAAATCTGGATAAAATCAGTGCCATAAGGAAAGAGTTTTGGTTTCCTAAAATTCTATCCGATAGAATTTGAAGTCCAAACTAATTCCTACTTTGACTTGGTCTACAACCACATTCCATGTAAGAGAGAAAGAGTGAAAAAATTTGGGCATGCATGAAGGCCTGGGAGAGAAGGTTTTGTTATACAAAATAAGAGAGAGTGGGCATGGGGGTCTAAGGTGGCGCAAGGTGGAATCCTAGTCTTAATAGGATTCAATCTATGACTTGTTCAAATTTGATTTCTCAAACCAAAACCAAATCAACCCAATTAAAATAAAATTTAACCCAATTAAAAATTTAATTTAATCAGATTAAATTATATTTAAATTTGATTTAATTTTTTAATCAAATTAGAAATTAGGTTGACTCAAGTCCTAATTAGACTAGGACTAGTTTTTTCTTGCACTTGGCTTATCCAATAAATCAATTAGACTTGATCCAATCAAGCTCAAACCAAATCTAATTAAATAATATTCAATTAGACTTAATCTCAATCCATTGACTTAATCAAATTAAGCCAATTAGCAATTGAATTGCTAATCGATCCTCCTGCAACATTTGCACTAGGTTAAATGTCAATCGTATTGATCGTTTAACCCTATAACGATTCTTAATCGTTGATCAACCATCCAATCGGATCGTGAACTCTAATATGTGTTATCTCATAGGTCTGAATCTAAACTAATAGTACAAAAATAAATTCATGTACCAATCAAAGTGACCATCTAGCAATGGTACCCGACGGTCGGATAAGTCGAATGTGTAGAACAACATTCTTAGAACCCATACGGATATAGTTTTCATATAATTCATCCCCTTGATCAAAATGCTCATAGGACACCTCAGAGTTCAACTATCAACTCTGATCAGGTTGTCCATATTGTATTCAAAATATCAAATCCATCTGATGGATTATCCTGATCAAGATTTTGCTAAATTGAAATACAGCGACTCATTCTTCTCCAACTCTTAGAGTGGTCAATCTCATCTTGATCACACTCCGACTTTACAAGTACTTGACTATGCCTAGAAACCTTCCGTCATTGAATTAAAAATTCAGTTAGTCCAGTATCAAAGCATAATGAGTTGCTTGCAAGTCATTGAGGCGATCTCAGGTCTAAGAGATACTTATATCTATATCCCATCAGAGATATTCTTGACAGCAGAATACTCTGGAGTTAGTCACGTTCAATGATGATGTACATTTACATCTCACCTGTATGCTATACCAGTGTCTCTACACTCATTGGTTAAGAGGACAACTACCCATATGGCCTACAGCGATCTATGCTCGATAGAAGCTATCGTCCTTATTAACAGCTTATCATTTAGTTATGAACAGTTTTAAGGACTAATCGTTAAATCCTTTCTTTATCGAACCTAAATAGTCCTAAGAACTTCATCACAACAATGGAGTTCATTAGAAGATGAAAACTTATGATAAAAATATCAAAAATATATTTTATTGTTAACAAATCAATTACAATACAAGATTGCTCAACCGTCAACAGGTTGACGATTGACTTTTGGGATATATTTTTCAACAACTCCTACTTGTCCTAAAGCCACTTGACATAGTATCTAATACCCATCTTCGACTTGTGGTTGTCGAACTCTTTTATCGCCAAGACTTTAGTGAAGGGGTCAGTCAGGTTCTCTTTTTTGTCGATCTTCTGGAGGTCGACATCATCTCGATCCATGATCTCTCAGATCAGGTGGAAGCAACACAAAATGTGCTTCATCTGCTGGTGTGCTTTGGGTTCCTTCGTCTGAGCTATGACACCAGTGCTGTCACAGTAGAGCAGGATCGGACCATCGAGGGAGGGTGCTACTCTGAGCTCGGTGATGAATTTTCTCAGCCATACAGCTTCCTTCGCGGCATCTACTGCTGTGATGTACTCCGCCTCACAAATATATTCTGCCACAATATGCTGCTTGAAAATCTTCCAGCAGATGGCTCCACCATTCAGAGTAAAGATATAATCTGACATGCTTCTACTGTCATCATGGTCAGATTGAAAGCTGGAGTCTGTGAACCCCACAAGTTTTAGATCTGACTCACCATAAACCAATTATTGATCCTTAGTATTTCTCAAATACTTAAGGATGGCTTTAACCACTTTCCAGTGATTTTCTCCAGGATCAGATTGGTATCTACTCACTACACCTAGTGAGTATGCCACATCTGGCCTTATATATGTCATGACATACATAATAGATCCCACGATCGAAGCATATGGGACTCTACTCATACGCTCTCTTTCTTCAGGAGTTATCGGACAATCCTTTTTAGAGAGAAAAATTTCATGGCCTATCGGTAGATAGCCCTTCTTGAAATTCTCCATACTAAATCTCTTCAGGATAGTGTCAATGTACATGGACTGGGATAACCCAAGCATCTTTTTAGATCTATTCCTATAGATCTTCATCCCTAAGATGTAGGATGCTTCACCCAAGTCCTTCATGGAGAACTATGATGACAACCAAACTTTTATTCCCTGTAGTGCGGAGATGTTATTTTCGATTAAGAGAATGTCATCCACGTACAAGATAAGAAATACCACAACTGGACTATTTATCCATTTATAGATGCAGGGCTCTTCTCCATTCTTAACGAAGCCATATGTTTTGATCACCTTATCAAAATGCATGTTCCAACTCTGAGAAGCTTGCTTCAATCCATAAATGGATCTCTAAAGGTTGCACACCTTAGACTCATCTATGGATGTAAACCTCTCAGGTTGTATCATATACACCTCTTCGGTCAGCTCTCCATTCAGAAAAGCTATCTTTACATCCATCTGCCAATTCTCATAATCCAGATGGACAGCTATTGCAAGCATTATCCGAATATATTTGAGCATTGCCACAGGGGAGAACGTCTCATTATCGTCAATACCATAATGTTGATGATATCCCTTGGCAACCAGACGATCTTTATAGGTCTTCACCTTTTCGTCTGTGCCCCTCTTCCTTTTGAAGACCTATTTACACCCAATGGGTTTAACCCCTTCAGGTGGGTCAACCAATGTCCATACATCGTTGACCTTCATGGACTCCATTTCAAATTTTATGACATTAAGCCATTTCTTAGAATCAGATCTCTGCATTGCATCCATATAGGTGATCAGATCCTCATCATTCTCATCGAGTTTGATAGGATCACCGTCTCAGACTAAAAAATCATAGTATTTGTCTAGCTGACGTGGTACTCTACCGGATCGCCTTAATGGTGTAAGTACATTGAGCTTCGAATCTAATCTAATCAAATCCGACTCAGGTTTAGCTATTGGTGTCGATCCTTCTACCTGTTGAACTTCATCAAGTTCAACCTTAGAGGCAACGGTTCCTTCACCGAGAAACTTCTTTTCTAAAAAGATTGCCTTAAGGCTGATGAACACCTTTTGTTCATCAGCATGATAGAAAAAATATTCTTTGGTCTCTTTGGGTACCCTATGAATGTGCATTTGTCAGACCTAGATCCAAGTTTATCTGTAACTAACCGTTTGACATAGGTCGGGCACCCCCAGACCCTAAGTTGTGAAAGTGCTGGCTTACGCCCTGTCCATATCTCATATGGAGTCTTAATTATAGACTTACTTGAAACCCTATTTAACAGATAATAGGCCAATTTGAGTGCATATCCCTAGAAGGATATTGGCAAGCTGGCAAAACTCATCATAGATCAGACCATGTCTAATAGAGTTTGATTTCTTCTTTCAGACATACCATTATGCTGTGGTGTTCTTGAAGGAGTCCATTGGGAGAGAATCCCATTCTCTCCAAGATATATGAAAAATTCATCAGAAAGATATTTTCCTCCTCGGTCAGACCAAAGAGTTTTAATACTCTTTTCAGTTTGTTTTTCTACTTCACTTCGGAATCATTTGAACATTTCAACTGAATCTGACTTATGTTTCATCAGATAGACATATCCATATCTGGATAGATCATCCATGAAAGTGATGAAGTAGAAATATCCACATCTAGATCTTGTGCTCATGGGCCCGCATACATCAGTATGTACTAGGCCCAAGAGCTCAGTAGCTCTCTTACATTTTTCAGTAAAAGATGACTTGGTCATTTTACCAAGAAGATAGGACTCACAGGTTGGAAGTGATTCACAATCACTGACTTCGAGAATTTTCTCTTGAATCAACTTGTTTATCCTGTTCTTATTTATATGACCTAGCCTATAGTGCCATAAGTAGATATCTGATACACTATCTAATCTTGGGTGCTTGCCAATAGAATAGACTACGTTAACAGGTTGTGATAATATATACACACTATTGTTCAAATATTCACAAAAAATAGTAATACCATTCATAATGATATTACAAACTTATTTTTTTATTGAAATTTTATAATCATTTTTGGTAAGAATGCCTACAAAAATAACATTTAAAAAGAAACTGGGACAGAAATGATAATTATTGAGAACAACGGTGTGGGACTCAAATACAAGTTTCAAGATTCCTAATGCTAGAACTGAAACTGATCTTCCATCTCCAACATTCAAAAACCTCTCGCCTTGCTCGAATCTCCACTAACCTGCAACCCCTGTAATGAATTACAAATATGGCAAGGGATACCGGTATCCAATACCCAGTCAGTTATATCACAAATAGAGAAATTACAAGGAATTATCATATAAATATCTTATCTAGCAACAGCTTGCTTCTTTCTCTGCCTGTTCGGATCCAAGGAGGTAATGTACTGAGGACAGTTCCTCTTTCAGTGCCCTCACTTTTTGCAAAAGATGCATTCAGTTTGACTCTTATCGAGCTTGATCTTTCTGGTCTGACTCTGCACTGATATCCCAGCCTGAACTTGCACCTTCTTCACTTTCTTCTTCTTGTTCTTCTTTCTTTTCTTAAAGTATCGAGAACCAGAAGACGAACCTCTCACTAAGTTCACCGACTCCTTGTGGGGTTGGTGATCATTCTCAAAGTTTTGAAGCAGCCCCAGTAACTCGTGATAGTTTAGTTCAGGCTTTGTTATTCTATAATGAGTGAGGAATGGGTGATAAGACTTGGACAGCGAGTTTAGTATTGCATCTTTTCTAAGCTGCTCATGCAAGAGAAAGCCGAGTTTGCTCAAATACTTCATCAGCTCGATCATGTACAATACATAATTAGTGACAGAGGCACCATCCTGCATTTTGACATTGAAGATGGCATAACTAGTCTTGTGCCTCTCCATGTCATTGGGTGTGCCAAAGGCATCCTCCAACACTTGAAGCATATCCTTTGGCTGAGCTGTCTCAAATCTGTGACTGAACTCATTGCTCATGGCAGCCAGCATGATGCAGCGCATCGTGGTTTGATCATTGAGCCACTTCTGGTAAGTATCTCTGACTGTTCCATATGCATTGGCAGCTGGCTCCTCAGGTGCAGGATCCATTATCACATATAGGATCCGTTTATATTCCAAGACTATCTTCAACTTTCGGTACCAGCTACCGAAGTTGGATCCCACCAACTTATCATTGTCCAACAATGATCGGAGCGATAGAAAAGTGGCCATATCTGCACAAAAAAGAATCATAACCTAATTAGTAATTGATTCATTAAACCTAAAGATTTGGACTTTAATCAAAAGGTTTCTCCCACTATTTTATTCGAATTGATAGCCTCTACCTCCAATTCAAAGAATTATCCTAATTTCTTAGTGGGTACTAGAATCCACTTAGACTGCATACAAGCCCAACTTTGGTTGGCCATCCTATGTATATCTAAGGGTAGGTTCATAACCAATTATTTCTCTAAATAATTTTTAGTAATTTTAATTTTGCCCTAGTCCCTAATCAGTAGGCTTTGGCCTCCACTGAAAAGATCTGGTTAGGTCCAACCATTAACATGACCATACTTAGCCCATCTAGCTAATGAATGATTTGGCCCAACTTTGGTTGGCTAACCTAACCACTATTTAGAAAGATACAGTCAAAAAATCATATTATGAATGATAATTCCATCAGCCGATAAGTATCAGGCCTTTGGGCCTCCAATGATTATCCAACTGATTGACCCATTATCATCCACTTAATGGGAGGCTATGATCTAGTTATCACCATAACTATTTCATTTTAAGGATCTAATAATTTTAGAATATTTAATTAATTTAGAAGAGGAGGTCATATGAACTAGCTTATCATGATCCTCCTACTGGCTTCACCAAGTCAGCTTAAGGGAGACCATTAAAAGGGCTGGTCTAGGAGTACCTAAATCAGTCACACTGATTTACCTAGCTGATATGGGTCAGCTCGAATAGTCAAGTAATCCAATCAAAATATAATTTCATCAAAAGGCCAAGTAAGTTCGATCGGTGAGAGGGTCTGCCAAAGCTTGCCTTAGACACCATCAGAAATGGCCGGATAAGTGGGTTGCCAATTAAAAACCACTGGTCTGATTTACCTTAGACACCAACTGGTTTAATTAGTTTCAATTAGATCAATCTAATAGTTTGTGCTAGACCGCTTAGCCAAGAATCAAGTCTATTTGGTTCTCGTTAACGATTCGAACTTGACCAACTACAACTATTGTAATTGATCTAGAGAATCCTTGAGCTAATCTAAGACAACAATTGATTAGATTTAGTCAATTCTCTAGTTAAGTCCATCTTTAATCTAACCTTAGGTCTAACCCAATTAATGGACCTAATTCCCACTAACCCATTAACCCAATGTGTTATGGTTTGTGTCTTAGGTTCTTCAATTCACAATCCTAAACCTAATCAAACAACTTCTTAATTCTCAATTAAGTTTTAGGCTGAGGGTTGGGGTTCGACTTTTCAAAAATAACTTTCATATTTGTAAAATATTTTTACAACATGATTCTACCAACCAACTTTCTTATTTGATTCATAATCAAAATGCAAGTGAAATAAGTATGAAACTATTTTAGATCTAATCTAAACAAGTTCATGTAATTGAAATAATTTCAACTTTAAACTGTGTAAATTTTTCAGACAAATATATGATGGTTCTTTGCACGAAAATTATTAACAAAGAGATTTTATTTTAGATTTAAATATCTTTTAAATCTAATAAGTCATAAATTTAATCTAGATTACATCTAATAAATTCATGATTAAAGATAGATCTTCACGAACTAGGACAACCTTTGCACTGTAAAGGGTAAACCTTATAGTAGGACAATCTACAGTTCATGATTGATCTAAAAATTTTAATTTTAGATTTAACAATCAGATTATAAATTAGATTTAATCTAAGAAATAATCTAAACATGTAAAAATAATCATGTAATAAACAACCTAGGCTCTGATACCAATTGAAGGAACCAGATCTAGGGTTTTAGGGTTAGATCTTTAAACTTTTTCAAGATCAGGTAGTGGAAGACTAAAATAAATCAAAATTTATCTTATAAAATCAAAGAATTTTTAGATCTAAAATTCTATTACATAATTATTACATGGCATTAAATCAAAAATTAAAATATAAAGAGCAAGAACTACATGTTGATCATATCATCATGTTTCTATACTACATCTAATGTATATAAAATATAATAGATCAGATCTATTACCTTGCAAGTTAGACATTTTAACTTTGCTGATCCGAGCTTGAGGATGATGTTGCAAGCCGCACATGCATCCGATCTCTAGGAGTCATCCACACGAGCCCACGAATCACGATCAGAAGTTCTGATCCAGAAAATCAGCACAGTATGCTAGTACTGTGCTGATCCTTCTTCGATGGTCGATCAGATGCCTCTTTCTTCTTAAAAAAAATTTGGATAAAATCAGTGCCATACGGAAAGAGTTTTGATTTTCTAAAATTCTATCTGATAGAATTTAAAATCCAAACTAATTTCTACTTTCACTTGGTCCACAACCACATTCCATATAAGAGAGAAAGAGTGGAAAGCTTTGGGCATGCATGAAGGCCTGGGAGAGAAGGTTTTGTCACATAAAATAAAAGAGAGTGGGCGTGGGGGGCTAAGGTGGTGCAAGGTGGAATCCTAGTCTTACTAGGATTCAAACTATGACTTGTTCAAATTTGGTTTCTCAAACCAAATCAAACTAAAACCAAATCAACTCAATTAAAATAGATCTTAACTTAATTAAAAACCTAATTTAATTAGATTAAATTATATTTAAATCTGATTTAATTTTTAATCGAATTAAAAATTAGGTTGACTCAAGTCCTAATTGGACTAGGATTAGTTTTTTGTTGCACTTGGCTTATGCAATAAACCAATTGGACTTGATCCAATCAAGCCCAAGCTAAATCTAATTAAATTATATTCAATTAGACTTAATCTCATCCTATTGGTTTAACAAATTAAGCCAATTAGCAATCAAATTGCTAATCGATCCTTCTACAATACTTGCACTAGGTTAAATGTCAATCGTATTGATCATTTAACCCTAGAATGATTCTTAATCGTTGATCAACCATCCGATCGGATCGTGAACTCTAATGTGTGTGACCTCATAGGTCTGAACCTAAGCTAGTAGTATAGGAATAAATTTTTATACCAATCAAAGTGACCATCTAGCAATGGTACCCGACGACTGGATAGGTCGAATGTGTAGAACAACATCCTTAGAACCCATGCGGATATAGTTTTCATATAATTCATCCCCTTGATCAAAATGCTCATAGGATACCTTAGAGTTTAACTATCAACTTTGATCAGGTTGTCCACATTGTATTTTCAAATATCAAATCCATCTGATGGATTATCCTAGCTAAGATTTTGCTAAATTGAAAGACAGCGACTCGTTCTTCTCCAACTCTTGGAATGGTCAATCCCATCTTGATCACACTCCGACTTCACAAGTACTTGACTGTGCCCAGAAGTCTTCCATCACTGAATTAGAAATTTAGTTAGTCCAGTATCAAAGCACAGTGAGTTGCTTGCAAGTCACTGAGGCGATCTCAAGTCTAAGGGATACTTATATCTATATCCTATCAGAGACATTCTTGACAGCAGAATGCTCTGGAGTTGGTCATGTTCAATGATAATATACCCTTACATCTCACTTGTATTCCATACCAGTATCTCCACACTCCTTGGTTAAGAGGACAACCAAACCATATGGCCTACAGTGACCTATGCTCGATAGAAGCTGTCATCCATATTAGCAGCCTATCATTTGGTCGTGAATAGTTTTAAGGACTAATCGATAAATCTTCTCTTTATCGAACCTAGATAGTCCTAAGGACTTCATCACAACAACAGAGTTCATTAGAAGATGAAAACTTATAATAAATATATTTTATTTATTAACAAATAAATTATAATATAAGGTTGCTCAACCGTCAATAAGTTGACGATTGGTTTTTGGGATATTTTCCAACACCACAAACATCACTATGTATTAGACCTAGAACTTCACTAGCTCATTCATCTTTTTCAGTAAAGGTGACTTTGTCATCTTTCTAAAAAGATAAGACTCACAGATCGATAATGATTCATAATTATTGATATTGAGGATACCCTCTTGTGCTAACCTGTTTATCCTGCTTTTGTTAATATGACTGAGTCTGCAATGCCAAAGGTAGACATCAATGATATTATCTAACTTTAGATATTTATTTGGAGTGTACATTACACTCATAAGCTGTGATAATACATCGATGCCATTTCTTAATTATTTTCGCATTATTGTAACATCATTCATAATGATATCACAATAATCATTCTTTATTGATAAATTATAACCATCTTTGGCCAAAAGACCAATAGGGATTATATTCATCAAAAAAGATGGACAATAGTGACAATCACTTAAAATGATACTATTAGACTTGAAAACAAGCTCAACGACTCCTAAAGCCCAGATTGAAACTTGACTTCTATCTCTCACATTTAGAAATCTCTCGTCATTCTTAAATTTTCTACTTACTTGAAGTTCATATAATGAATTGCATATGTGAACTGAACTTTCAGTATCTAATACCCAAGTAGTAGTATCATATATGAAGAAATTACAAAGTGTTATCGTATAAGCACCTTGATCTGCAACTAATTGCTTATTTTTCTTTAGCCTATTTGGGTCGTAGTCTGCTTAACTCGATTCAATCCTAAACTTTTTAGCTAGATTGAGCTCAAGGCCATTATTCAACTTTCGATACTGGCTATCGAAGTTGGATCCAATAAGCTCATCACTGTCAAACAGTAAGTAGAGCGATAAATTACTAGCCATTTCTAAAAGAAAAAAAAAATATAGACCTAATTAGTATATGAATTAATCAAGCCTAAAGATATAGACTTTAGTCTAAAAGTTCTTCTACTATTTTGTATGAATTGATAGCCTCTACCTCCAATTCGAAGAATTACCTTAATTTTTTAGTGGGTACTAAAATCCACACGGACTGCATACAGGCCCGAGTATGGCTCGACCAACCCATATGCATATATGGGTAGGTTCTCAACCAATTATTTCTCTAAATAATTTTTAGTAATTAGTTTTTCCTCAGATTTTATTTCAGTAGGCGATGGGCCTCCACTGAAAGTCCTGATTAGGTCCAACCATTAACATGAATCTACTCAGTGATTCTAACTAATGAATAATCAGGTCCGAGTATGGCTCGACCAATCTAACCATTCATCAGATAGTACAATAGAGTCATCATATGATGAATAATAATTTCATCATTCAGAGAAACACCAAACGGATGGCGCCTGCAATGTCAATCAGAAATAATGGATCCATTATCATTCACCTTAATAAGAGGCTATGATCTACTTATCACCATAACTAGCTCATTTTATAGACCTAATAATTTAGAAGATTTGGTTAACACAATTTATCAAAATTAAATACATAGACTAACTAATCTCAATCCTTCCACTGACTTCATCAAGTCAGATCAGGGTGGACTAGAAACAAGTCGGTCTAACTGATAAGTCATCAATCCTTTCACTGACTTCATCAAGTCATGTCGAGGATAAAGACAAGTCAAACTAGGGGCACCTAAATCAGTCGAACTGATTTTTTAGTAAGCATGGGTCAACCCTAATCATTAAGCGATCTGATCAAAACTTGATTCACCATGTTGGTCAGGTAAGTGAGATCGGTGGAAGGGATATGCCATTAACTCATCATAGACTCAATCTATATGAGTAGCTCCTAATTAATGACTACCGGTCAAGACTGCTAAACTTATCTTAGACACCAACTGGTTAATTGATTTCAATTGGATCTACTTATGGATTTGGGTTCGACCGCTGAGCTCAAGATCAAAGTCTATTTAGATCTAATCAAAGACATGGACTCGACCAACTACAATTATTGCATTGGCTCTAAAGAAAATTTGATTTAATCTAATTTCTCTTCTTAATCCATTTGATCTTTGATTCTAATCCTAGATCTAACCCAATTAGGAGGATCTGATCAAGCTAACCTATAAACCCATCACCCATGTTTTATGTGAATGACATTAGATCTTTAACTCACAATTCTAGATCTAATAAGTTTAATTTAATTCTTAATTAAGTTTGAGACTATGGATAGAGGTTCGATATTTGAAAATAATTTTAAATTTTATAAAATAATTTTATAATTAATTTTATTCACAATCATTTAGATCTGAAACTTGAATCGGCTCATCCCTGGATTGAGCCTACTCATCACAATAGGTTGACTAAGTTTCAAGACTTAGTTGACTCATTGATAATAAATTATTAATCATAATTTTTAATCTGTAATAATGAGTCAGCTCAACAGTAATTGAGCTGAGGAACCAGGGTCCTGAGTCGATCCAAATAATACTGAGTCGACTCAACAGGCGAACTACAATAATTACATTAATTTTAGATCAAAATAATTCTACATAAATAGCAATAAAATTAATCATAAATTATTTTAAAATTATTTTAAATATATTCATGATTCTAGATTTTACTTGTAAAGATTAGATGCAGCTACTTTTTATACAATGTATTATATACACAATCTTAGAATTTTGAGAAAAGTAAATTTTTTTTTTGCATTCATCTTCTTGGGATATAGTCACAATGGCATCCTTACACATTATAAGGGAATCCAATTAAATATAAAAAAGAGAGATTTAATCTCTATTACCTCCTATGATCGGACGGCCTGGTGACAAACTCGATCCGATTACTTCGTTACTCAGATCATCTAATCTAAATAATTAAATCTAATCTAAATTATTTTAGATCTGATTATTATATTTTGATCATACTAAAATTATATAATAATTATCATAAATAAATTTTACATACTTCAAATTAAAATCAAATTTTATAAAGATCAGCACAAACTAGGACAATCTTTGTACTATAAGGGTTAAACCTTACAACAGGATAACCTTATATCAGTTTGTGTGATCAGATCTATAACTAATTTGAGATCTAAATATTATGTATCAGATCTAATCTAAATTAAATTATAGATCTAAATACATATAATATCATGTCATATCAAATCTGACTCTGATACCACAGTAGGAAAGCATAGGGGTTTTATGGATGCATTTCAAAAATTTTTTAGTAGAAGAATATTAGATTAAACTATTTAATCTATAAATATATGTATAAGATCTAATATTAAAACTCTTACTAATAGATTGATGACATAAATTTATATGCATAAAAATTTGAATCGAAAATGACAAGCATGTGAACCAAAAATAGTATTTAGTAATAGATCTAATCTACCACTTCTAGGGTTCTGAACCCAATATCTGAGCGTGGATAGTCAAACTCTAAGATTGTAAATATAGATCTGAAAGTGTTTTCTAGTTGCTCACAGTCGCACAAGCATCTGACCTCTACGAATGGTTCATACAAAGCCCCTCGAACCGATCAGCCCTCCATAGGAGTGCTAGCTCGTGCAGTCGACTTCTGATGGCAGATCTGACTTGATCTCCTTCTTTGATTGTCTCAAATTTTTTTGATATTAAAGATGGATCAAAAGAGGATGCTGGATGGTGAAAAAAAATTAGATGAAGACTCTCTTTTCTTTGGTTTTTTCCTCACCCAAAAATCTAGAATAGTTCTAGGTCTCTCACTCAAGAGGAGAACGGTCTCCTCTTTTGTTCACACCAAGAAAGAATGAAATCCATCCAAAGCTCACATCCCAAAGAAGGATTTTTATCATTTTCTCTTTGATATCTCATGATGAAAAGTTTTTTTAATTTGGCACACAAAAATATGGTCTTTTTATGATTGTCGCACAAACTAGATAAGACAAGATAAGGGCTAGAGTTTATTGCAATTCAAACTATTATGAAATTTAATTTAACTCCAACTTTTTTTCACCCTTATCTAACTTAAAGAGAAATTTATCAAAAAAAAATTGGTATAAAAATCAATTATAAAGATTTCTTTTTCTCATACACAATGGGTATCTTCAAAAACTACCAACGTGTGGATGGATATGGATAAGATTTTAAGTTGAAATTCAAACTAATTTGAAATCAAATCAAAACCAACCAATTTTTATCCTTAATGTGTGACAAAAAAAAGATTATTTTCTAATTTTTTTACATACAAACTAATTTTATACGGTGAGAAAAGATGTGAGACAATTTGGGTGGTGCAAGGGAGAGAATCCCACTCATTTGAGACTCTAAGATTTAACCAATTGGATTTCTTTCAAATCCAATCCAATTAGATCCAAACAAAATATGATAAATATAATCTAATTAGGCTCCTATAATTTTAATTAAATTTAATCAAATTAATAAATTAATTGAGCCATAGATCCAATCAAATCAGGATCATTTCTTCCTTATCGATTAGGTCATCTCATAACCTGATCAAACTTGACCTGATTGAATTCAATTCAATCAAACTTGATCCAGACTTTAATATTCAATCAAATTGAGCTAATTAGTGATTTAATCACTAATTAATCTTTTACTAATAACAGAGTCTAAGTCTAGTGGGACTCTTCACCAGATTAGCTATGTGATCGGAGAGAAACTTTTAATGTATGTGACCCCATAGGTTCGAACCTAAGTCGGTAGCACAAGAATTGATTTCTGTACCAATCAGAGTAATCATTTAGCAGTAGTACCCGATATTCAGATAGATCAAATGTATGCAAAGCAACACTCAAAAACCTATTTGGATATAGTTACCATATAATTCATCCCTTTGACCCTTGATGCCAGGATGACTTAGAGTTTAAACTGTCAACTCTTAATAGTACATCCATTATGTGTCTCAACATGATAAATCCTATGACTCCTCACGAAGATTGTCCTGGCCAAGGTCTTACTAAATTGAAACACAAAGTATTCTCTCCAATCTCTTGGAGTGGTCAATTCCATCATGACTCAGGCACCGACTTCACAAATACTTGACTGTGCTCAGAAACCTTTCGATCCTGAATTAGAAATTCAGATAGTCCGGTATCAAAGTATAGTGAGTTGCTTGCAAGTCACCATGGTGATCTCAAGTCAGAGAGATACTTATACCCATATCCTTTCAGAGTGACTCTTGACAACAGAGTGCTTCAGAGTTGGTCATGTTTAGTAAAATGTACTCCTATATTTCACCTGCATGCCATACCAGCATCTTCATACTCCTTGGTTAAGAGGACAACCAATCTATATGGCACACAATGACCTACACTTGATATGTCTATCATCCTAGTAATAGCATATCATTGGTCGCAAACTCATTTAAAGACTAAATGATAAATCCTCCTTTATTGATTTAAAATAGTCCTAAGGACTTTCATTATAACATAGAAGTTCGATGTAGAAGATGTACAAGCTTATGATAAAAATTATTAAATAAATATTTTATTAATTAATTCATATACAATTAAATCAAATAGCACAACCGTCAATAGGTTGATGATTGGCTTTGGGACATATTTCTCAACACCGACTAGATGGCAGGTTATGGATAAATCATCAAACCTCAACATCAATCATATGATAGATTTGATTAGCTCAAGTTCAATTGTGACTTCTATGAAAACTCATTTCCATCAATCACACTGTTATGGCTATAGACTCTTGGACTTAACCTCTAAAATCCTATAGAGATACTCTTTTCTATCAAGGTTGATAGATTCTATCTTGATGCACACCCTACTCCTACAGTGGACCAACTATTATCAACATCCACTACAAGGGCTTATTGAGACTCATGTTTATGAGTTAGTCAAATTTTAGCAGCTTCACTACGAGTAGCAGTACCATCTCAAGTCAAAAGATCAGTCACACAACTACAGCATCGAGATAATCACTGATGATCGAATAGAAATTCAAGTGATCTCTCGTATGGTCATGCTCAGTACTAATTGTTCTCTAACAACTACCCACACTCGTCGTCCTATGTCTCTACACAGTAGATCATAAATTTATCTATCTTGAAAGAAACGATTTGTGCGTTAGTCTATCTTGATCAATCACCATCCACATAATGATCCTATGATCAGAAGTATTTAGAAATTAAATACATATCTCTAATTCTCAACACCTTGAGAATATGTATCGAAACTAATTCCATGGATGATTCAAAGACACATCACACTTGAATGAAAAAGAAATTATCCTTTTATTGATCATATCAATATATTAAGTATAAAATTATGTCTTAAAATTATTACAATATGTCATCCATATTGGCTTCTAGAATATACATCTAACAATCTACCATTTAGACTAAAGCCAATTGATCATAAATCTAAGTCTCATCTTCTCAAGGTGGACTTCTATTTTTGATTGGCTCAACTGGTTAGTCAGCGGGTCTGCCACGTTGTCTGTGAAGTCTACTCTTTACACCTCGATATATTTTTTTTTTGAGGTGGTCACGTATGATATGAAAATGCTACTCGATGTGCTTAGATTTCTGATAAGACCTCAGCTCCTTAGCAAATGCTAGGCTCCATTGTTGTCGTAGTACAATGGTATGGCATCTGATGTCATAACCCAAAGTTCTGCAATAAACTTTTTGAACCAGAAGCCTTCTTTTGCAGCATCCGAAGTAGCGACACACTCAGCCTCCGTGGTCGAATCCACTATGATGGGTTGCTTGAAACTCTTCCAGCTAACTGTATCACCATTGCAAATGAACACGTACTCTTACATAGACTTTCTATCATCAGGATCAGATATGAAGTCTGAATCAGTATAACTCTCAACTCACAACTCAAAATCACCTCCAAAGATCAAGAACAAATTCTTAATCCTTCTTAAGTACTTAAGGATGTTCTTCATAACTATCCAGTGCTCTTCATCTGAATTTGACTGATATCTGCTCGTGACACTCATGGCAAGGGCAATATCAGATTGAGTATATAGCATGACGTACATGAGGCTCTCTATGGTCGAGGCATAAAGAATCCTACTCATGCACTATATCTTTTCAGATATAGTTGGACACATCGTCTTGGAGAGACTAATACCATGCTTAAGAGGTAAGAGACCTCTCTTAGAATTTTCTATGCTGAATCTTTTCAGCATCTTTTCTATATACAGCTTTTGTGATAGGCCAAGCATCCGTTTAGGTCTATCCCTATAGACCTTTATTTCGAGAATATAAGATGCTTCTCCTGGGTCTTTCATGGAGAATTTCTTGGACAACCATCTTTTGACCATAGTCAGTATGGAAATATCATTTTCAATAAGGAGAATATCATATCATCCACATACAATATGAGGAAGGTGATTGCACTCCCATTGACCCTCTTGTATACATAAGGTTTCTCTTCATTTTTGATGAAATCAAATGATTTGATTGTCTCATCAAAATGATGATTCCAACTTTGAGAAGCTTGTTTTAATCCGTATATTGACCTTTGCAGCTTACAGACTCTGTGATCACTATCACCGGATGTGAAACCCATAGATTGTTCTATATAGATAACTTCCTCAAGATATCTATTCAGAAAAGTAGTTTTCACATCTATCTATCATATTTCATAATCATAGTATGCTGCAACAGCAAGCAAAGTGCAGATAGATTTCAGTATGACTATGGATGAGAAGATTTTTTGATAGTCAATATTCTCGCACTGACTATAACGTTTAACCACAAGCCTAGCTTTATAGGTCTCTACCTTACCATCGGCATCTATCTTCTTTTTGTAGATCCATTTACACCAAATGGATACAAAACCCTTAGGTGAATCCACTAAAGTCCAGACTTAGTTCGAGCGTATCGAGTCAATTTCTGACTTCATAGCATCTAACCATTTCTCAAAATCGATATCGGACATCGCCTCATCAAAGGTATTAGGATCATTAGTATGACCCCTATCTCCCATAAGAAATATTTTCTTTACTTCCTCTGTAACCATACTCATATACCTTTTAGGAGATCGAAAGATCCTGCTAGATCTATGAGGTGGTAGAAGAACATCAACTACTAGCTCATAGACAATGGGTTCCTAAGGATCTATAGCTCTAGGCTCTTCAAAGACTTTTTCTTCGAGCTCCACTAACCTCCCACTGCTGCCATCTTGGATAAATTATTTTTTTAGAAATACAGTTGTTGGGTGTAAAACCTCCCCCAACCGAAGTTCATGTCCGGAGTGACCCCTCGGGGATACTGCAGACAAACTTCGTCCGGACTCCTACGGGAGCCGGACTCCATCTCCTACTTCGACTGCAGACAAGCTTCGTCCAGACTCTTACGGGAGCCGGACTCCGTCTCCTACTTCGACTGCAGACAAGCTTCGTCTGGACTCCTACGGGAGCCGGACTCCGTCTCCAACTTCGGCTGCAGGCAAACTTCGTCCGGACTCCTACGGGAGCCAGACTCCATCCTCGACTTCGAACGATGGTAAGCTCCGTTCGGGCTCTTACGGGAGCCAGACTCTGTCTCCTACTTCGACTGCAGACAAGCTTCATCCGAACTCCTACGGGAGCTGGACTCCGTCTCCAACTTCGGCTGCAGGCAAACTTCGTTCGGACTCCTACGGGAGCCAGACTCCATCCTCGACTTCGAATGCTGGTAAGCTCCGTCCAGGCTCCTACGGGAGCCAGACTCCGTCTCCTACTTCGACTGCAGACAAGCTTCGTTCGGACTCCTACAGGAGCCGGACTCTGTCTCCAACTTCGGCTGCAGGCAAACTTCGTCCGGACTCCTACGAGAGCCAGACTCCATCCTCGACTTCGAACGCTGGTAAGCTTCATCCGGGCTCCTACGGGAGCCAGACTCCGTCTCCTACTTCGACTGCAGACAAGCTTCGTCCGGGCTCCTACAGGAGCCGGACTCCATTGTAGGAGCCCGGACTCCATCTCCTACTTCGACTGTAGACAAGCTTCGTCCGGACTCCTACGGGAGCCGGACTCCGTCTCCAACTTCGGCTGCAGACAAACTTCGTCCAAACTCCTACGGGAGCCGGACTCCATCCTCAACTTTGAACGATGGTAAGCTCCATCCGGGCTCCTACGGGAGTCGGACTCCGTCTCCTACTTCGACTGCAGACAAGCTTCATCCGGACTCCTACAAGAGCAGGACTCCGTCTCCAACTTTGGCTGCAGGCAAACTTCATCCGGACTCCTACAGGAGCCAGACTCCGTCCTCGACTTCGAACGCTGGTAAGCTCCGTCCGGGATCCTACGGGAGCCGGACTCCGTCTCCTACTTTGACTGCAGACAAGCTTCGTCCGGACTCCTACAGGAGCCAGACTCCATCTCCAACTTCGGCTGCAGGCAAACTTCGTCCGAACTCCTACGGGAGCCGGACTCCGTCCTCGACTTTGAATGCTGGTAAGCTCCATCCGGGCTCCTAGGGAGCCAGACTCCATCTCCTACTTCGACTGCAGACAAGCTTCGTCCGGGCTCCTACGGGAGCTGGACTCCATCTCCTACTTCGATTGCAGACAAGCTTCATCTGGACTCCTACGGGAGCCGGACTCTGTCTCCAACTTCGGCTGCAGGCAAGCTTCGTTCGAACTCCTACGGGAGCCGGACTCCATCCTCGACTTCGAATGCTGGTAAGCTCCGTCCGGGCTCCTATGGGAGCCAGACTCCGTCTCCTACTTCGACTGCAGACAAGCTTCGTCCGGCCTCCTACGGGAGCCGGACTCCGTCTCCTACTTCGACTGCAGACAAGCTTCGTCCAGACTCCTACAGGAGCCGGACTCCATCTCCAACTTCGGCTGCAGGCAAACTTCATCCGGACTCCTACGAGAGCCAGACTTCACTTTCGATTCCAGCTACAGACTCCAATCGAACTTCAGCCGACAAGTCTGGACCCCCTGGCAGGTCGTAGTAATGGCCACGACTCTGCTCCACTCCCTGCGACGGATCCTACACGGCTCCATTACTCCCTGGCAGGCCGTAGTAACGGCCATGACTCTGCTCCACTCCCTGTGGCAGATCCTACGCGGCTCCATTACTCCCTGGCAGGTCGCAGTAACGGCCACGATTCTGCTCCACTCCTTGTGGCGGATCCTATGCGGTTCCACCGCTCCCTGACAAGTCACGACAATGGACGTCGCTCCACTCCCCGCAACTGATTCCACGTGACGAGCCATGGTGACAGCCATGACTCCACCCCATTACTCTTCATGATAAATTCCTCCTGGCCCCGTACGGCACACGACAAAGCGATCATAAACAGTCGCTATCAACCCGCTGCTCCCTCCGTCTATAAAAGGGGACCCCAGATATGTTATTTTCGAAGCTCTCATTTTTTTTACCTAGAAACTCTGCTAAAATTTCCGTTTGAGCACTCCATTCTTGTTGAGGCAGAGAACTGACTTGAGCATCGGAGGGTCTTGCTGGAGCAACCCCACCTCTAGTTTAGACTTCCTTTGCAGGTCCCTGCGGCGACCGTGACTCCCTCGACTCTAGCTTCTCCGACGCAGGCAGATTTTTGCACCAACAGGATTGGCGCTAGAGGAAGGGGTTTCGAACCTCTGCGGTACCCTTGTTCTTAAAGGAGCGCTCAACGGGACCACCTCTGGTCATCTTCTTCGACATCTACTCCTCCTTCCCCCCACTAGATCCTCACCCGATGCCTTCTCGTGAAGCATCCACATGGCAACCCACGGCCTCCACGGCCAGATCTCAGGCTCCGGCCTCACCTCCAATTTTCCAGGCCCCGCATCCTCCGGCAGCGGTGGCTAGCAGGGAGCGGTCGGATAATCGGCCTCCGATGGATTTCGGCAACACCATCTCGGGAGGATCCCGACAGGAAGCAACCAACGTACTGGCCGTACCCCCCAAGTGGCAAAAAATTGAGGAGCCCATAACCTTTTCCAAAGAAGATACTCAGGGAGTCCAATTCCCTCATAACGACGCGGTTGTAGTTTCTTTGAATATAGCAAATTACAATGTCCACCGCATTCTTGTTGATAATGGAAGTTCGGCCGACGTTTTGTTCTACGATGCCTTTTCAAGAATGTCCATCCTTGACAGCCATTTGAGATCGATTACCTTCCCTCTAGTAGGGTTTACCGACGATGCTGTCCCGGTGGAGGGAATGGTGACTTTGACTGTAGCTGCGGGTTGATATCCAAGACAATCCAGGGCTCTGGTGAATTTTCTGGTGATGAAGGCACCGTCAGCCTACAATGCAATCCTCGATCGATCTGGCCTCAATGCTCTCCGAGCCGTCCTGTCAACCTACCATTTGAAGTTGAAATTCCCTACCAACCAGAAGATTGGAGAGGTCCGAGGAGACCAAGCCCTGGCCAGACACTGCTACAACATAGCCTTGCAAAGAAGCAACCAATCCGACCCCTGTCCAGTTGATGGGCTGGATGCTCGCGACAACCTCACTGAAGAGAGGGGCGGTCCAATTGAAGATCTGGTACCAATCCCTTTGAATGATGGGAATGCGGAGCATGTGGCGATGATCGGCTCCAACCTGGGGGAAGAGGTGCGGATGCGTCTCATCAATTTTCTATGAAAGAATACGGACGTCTTCGCTTGGGTTCCGATGGACATGCCGGGGATCGACACGAAAGTCATGGAGCATCGCTTGGCCGTTGATCCCAAGCATCGACCGACGAAAGAAAAAATCTGAGGTCATGCACCAGAGAGGCAGAAGGCGATAGCCGAGGAAGTGGACAAACTCCTTAAGGCTGGATTCATTAGGGAAGTCAATTATCCTGATTGAATTTTCAACGTTGTCCTAGTCAAAAAGGCAAACGGCAAGTGGAGGATGTGCATAGACTTCACAAAGCTGAATAAAGTCTGCCCAAAGAATAGCTACCCCCTACCCCGAATTGATCAACTGGTGGATGCGACCTCGGGCCATGAGCTCTTCACCTTCATGGATGCATTCTCCGACTATAATCAAATCAGGATGGCACTGGAAGATGAAGAAAAGACTGCTTTCATTACTAACTGTGGCCTCTACTGTTACAGGATCATGCCTTTTGGCCTCAAAAATGCAGGCGCAACCTACCAACGGTTGGTGAACAAAATCTTCAAGGAGCAGATCGGCCGCAACATGGAGGTCCACGTGGACGACATGCTCGTAAAAAGCAAATCTTTCATGAACCACATCGCCGACCTCGAAGAGACCTTCGACGCCCTCCAAAAATATAAAATAAAGCTGAACCCGACTAAATATGCTTTCGGAGTGATCTCAGAAAAGTTTCTGGGCTTCATGGTATCGGGGCTCGAAATTAAGGCCAATCCAGAGAAAATTCACGCCATGCAGGAGATGGCCGCCCCAAAGTCGATAAAAGAGGTTCAACGCCTTACAGAAAGGGTAGCAGCCCTGAATCGCTTTGTCGCGAGGTCAGCCGAATGATGCTTACCCTTTTTCCAAACCCTCAAGTAGCCGAAGAACTTCTGTTGGACCCCTGAGTGCCAACGGCGTTCGAAGAACTAAGGAGCTACCTCGGCTCACCCCCACTGTTGGCAAAGCTAGAGCCTGGAGAGGAACTATTTTTATACCTGGCGGTCTCTCCCATGGCCCTTGCGGCAGTCCTTGTCAAAGAAGAAGCAAAAGTCCAACGGTCGATCTACTACGTCAGTCGTGCGTTGAGAGACGTCGAGACCAGCTATACCAAATTAGAAAAACTGACTTACGCCCTGTTGATTGCAGCCCAGAAGCTCCGACCCTACTTTCAAGGGCACACCGTAACGCTGCTCACCGACCAACCGATCAAGGTGATTCTGCACCGGACGGATGCCTCCGGGAGGATGACAAAATGGGCAATCGAGCTCACAGAATTCGATATCAACTATCGATCTAGGCCAGCAGTGAAGGCTCAGATATTGGTAGATTTCATAGTGGAGTGTACTATCCCAGAGGAGGCCGAACCTGAACAAGGCAAAATTGACGGCCCGGAGTCCCGACCAAACTTCCCCAAAGAAGAAGCAGATCCCTCTGATTGCTTTTGGGTCCTCTACGTGGATGGGTCTTCCAACACGTCAGGCACAGGTGTGGGCCAGATCTTGATCAGTCCAAAGGGAATCGTCGTGGAGTATGCTCTGCGCTTCGAGTTCCCCGCAACAAACAACGGAGCAGAATATGAAGCTCTGATCGCAGGACTGAGGATTGCCAAAGAGCTGGGAATAGATTGGCTCCAGGTCCACAGTGACTCTCAACTAGTAGTGGGGCAAGTCAACGAAAACTACGAAGCGTGGGAGGACAGCATGGCTAAATATCTTGAAAAGGTAAAAGAGCTCATCCCCGCCTTCAGCAGCTTCAACATCAGGCAGATTCTGAGGTTAGAAAATGCCAGGGCTGACCTTCTCTCCAAGCTAGCAATGCTGGCTCCGGCTGAATTACCCAAGGGTGTTCTCTTTGAAGTGCTCAAGTGCCCGAGTACGGAAGAATTATGGCCCGTGTTGGAAATTGACCACGAGCCCAGCTGGATCGACCCACTGATAACATATCTCAGAGATGGGGTTCTCCCCCAGGATGTGAAAGAAGCTCGAAAGCTCCAAAATCAAGCCTCCGATACATCTTTTATGGGGGCAAGTTGTACAAGAGATCATACTCTTTGCCCCTTTTGAAATATCTCCGGCCTTCGGAAGCTGACTACCCTTGTGGGAGGTGCATGAAAGAATCTGCGGAAGCCATCTGGGGGCTAGATCTTTATCCCACAAGCTGCTCCGCCAAGGATATTACTGGCCGACGATGCATTATGACTCGATTGAATACGTCAGAAAGTGTGATCGATGCCAGAGATATACCAACATCCAGAGACAACCCGCCACCGAGCTTACACCCTTGAGTGCCCCATGGCCTTTTGCGCAATGGGGGATGGACATCCTTGGGCCCTTTCCCGTGGTGTCGGGGTAGAAGAAGTTCCTCCTGGTAGCGATTGATTACTTCACCAAGTGGGTTGAAGCTGAACCACTGGCAAAAATCACAGAAGCAAAAGTGCAAAATTTTGTCTGGAAGTCAATCGTATACAGGTTCGGTCTGCTAAGGACCCTAATCACTGATAATGGGTGGCAATTCGCGGGAGCAAGATTTGTCAAATTCTGTGAAGATCTAAACATCTCCCACAACTTCACATCAGTAGCCCATCCTCAGGTGAACGGCGAAGCTGAAGTGACCAACAGAACCCTGCTGCAGGGGATCAAGGCAAGGCTTGAAAAGGCAAAGGGAACTTGGGCAGACGAACTTTATCATGTGCTGTGGGCATATCAAACTACCCAAAGACTGCCCACGGAGGAGACCCCCTTTGCTTTAACCTTCGAAACGGAGGCCGTCATCCCAATTGAGCTCAAACTCCCATCGGCACGAGTCGTGGCATTCGACGAACATCAAAATTCGCAAGGTCTTAAAGCCAACCTCAACTTGCTAGAAGAAAGGTGGGAGGTAGCTCAAGTTCGAATGGCAGCCTACAGACAGAAAGTCGCCCGCTATTACAACTCCTGGGTCAAGAATAAAGCCTTCAGAGCAGGAGATCTAGTGCTTCGACGAGCCACTGTCTCGCAACCTCAGGATCGAGGGAAGCTTGCCCCAAACTGGGAAGGCCCGTATAAGGTCAAAGAAGTAGTCCGGCCCGAAACTTATTATCTCAAAGAGCTCGGAGGAGCAGACCTCCTGTGACCATGGAGCTCGAAAAACTTACGGATGTATTACCGATAACTTTATTTTAAACAAAAGTTGCATATCTACATATCTCCCTTCTTGGCACTATCTTATATCGACAGGGCAGTCAAAACAAACTGTATTGAAAGCAGGAGGGAAACTTCATCTCGATAAAGTCGAAGGCCCGGTTCTCTTTAGACCGGATGGGGGGAGAGGCCCTGCAACGCCCATATGCGCCCCCACAGCCCTGTTAGGGACAGGAGGAGAACCTCGTCCTAACTTGAGCAAAGTCGAAGGCCCGGTTCTCTTTAGACCGGATGGAGGGAGAGGTCCTGTAATGCCCATATGTGCCCCCACAGCTCTGTTAGGGACAGGAGGAGAACCTCGCCCTAACTTGAGCAAAGTCGAAGGCCCGGTTCTCTTTAGATCGGATGGGGGGAGAGGCCCTGCAATGCCCCCACAACCCTGTTAGGGACAGGAGGAGAACCTCGCCCTAACTCGAGCAAAGTCGAGGGCCCGAGTCTCTTTAAACCGAATGGGAGGAAGGGCCCAGCAATGCCCATATGTGCCCATACAGCCGCGTTAGAGACAAGAGGAGAACCTCGTCCTAACCAGAGCTGAAACCTGTTACGACAGAAATAGGGAAAGAACCTCGCCCCGACATCAATTAAAGTCTTGTCATTCAAGACCAGATGATAAAAAGGGGGACCTTTCCCAGCGACCCCTTCACAATAAGACTCCGTCCGGACTCCTACGGGAGCCGAAACCTCATCCCCAACTTCGACCACTGGTAAGCTCCGTCCGGACTCCTATGGGAGCCAAATTTTGCCTCTGACTTCAATTGTAGGTAGACTCCGTCCGGACTCCCACGGGAGCCGGACTTCGCCCCAACTTCACCTACGGGAGCTGGACTCCCGTAGCCCCACCAAGAGCGGAGGAAAAATTTCACTCAAAAAAGAAAAAGGGAGGAGGGGTTAAAAAGGAAAGCGATGGACTACGTCAGCGACGAATGGAAAACAAACAGTGTCAAAGATGCAGAGAACCCCATCCCAGTAAGGATTGGGGTTCTTATCAAGAACCCCAGCTCTCAAGGAAGCTCTCAACGTAAGCCCGAGATGAGACGACTTCCTCAGGGTGACGGAAGCTCAGACCTCCGAACTCGAGCCCTAGTGGGGGGCACCAAACCCGAGTAGCCCCAGACAAATCTGCAGCCACGGACGAAAAGGATGGGTTGATACGATGGCAATCGAATACCTCCGAACGATGTGAAGGCCGAAAAGAAGCTCGACAAGTGACAATTCAACATGTGAGTATAAGAGATAGCAGAAAATTTCCTTCTCATATTACTCATCCAATATACATTATAAGGCCATTAAGGTTGAAGGAGAAGGATAACTGAAAGGCGACCCGACGTGACAACTACCGGTAACCTACGGATGATGTCAAAAAAAAAAAAAAAAGAAAGAGAAAGAAACAGAGAAAAGGGGAAAAAGAAGAGAAATAGAGAGAAGGGAATACAACAATAACAATGGTAAAGGAAAGAAGTTCGGCAGACAACAATTCCACGCAAAGTGCAGACGAAGTAACAAAATCTCCTTCTCATTTTTTGATTAACAAGATGTATGTTACAAGACCCGGAGGGCCAGAAAAAGAAAATATTATTACAAAACTCGAAAGGGATACATCGGAGGCCACTTCAAGCTGTAGACTTCTCTTTCCGGTTCTGTCCTTCCCAGCAGTATTTTTTGGTACATGTGATAAGCCTCTCGGCTCTCGCCCCCCACCTCGTTCCGCTCCATCTCCAAAATCCCAACCCTAAGGAGAAAAGGATGGGATAGAATTCAGGGAGCAGCAAAGGCAACGGCAGCGGCGACGACGACCTATTTCAAGAAGAATTGGGGTTACCCCAGAGGCAGCGATGGCGCCGGAGATATGCACCACCACCGTGTGCGCTGCGACAACCACCGTCCTAGGTGTTCCGGCAAGGTCGGCATGTGCTACTTCCACCGTCCTCGCAACAAGTTCTACTGCCCCACCGGCGGCGCCGACTACTTCTGGTCCCTCGACCCCGACGACATCAAGGATCCCGCCATGGCTTGTGACGACAACTCTACCCCCTTGATCGGTGTCGCCCCATTCAGCTACTCTGAAGTTCTCAGGCGGAATGCCTTCACCGATTGTCCCCGTTATTAAACCCCTGTTGTTGAAGGAATTCTCCCTCGAGCCTCCTTTAAGGCGACGGAAACCCTCAGCGGCCATTTGACAATCGAAGAACTCGCAGACCGCTGTTCTCCTCCTCGCACTCTTCCTAGTCCGTGGCATCCTCTTGAGGTTGGCCCTCGGGATGGAGGCCCCGACGGGAGAACCCCTCGGAGAGACTCGGGGGACCGAAGACGGTGGAGAGCTAGCGAAGATGGCAAGGATCGGCGCAAAAGATGCTCGGAGTCGGAAAGGGCACCGATAGAGTGGCTGAGTGGTTAGGCTCTCAAGCGGAAGAAAGGCGTCGACCCTCAGGCGAAGTGAAGCCCCTGGAGGAAAGGCGGGGGCTTAAATAGGCAACGGAGCCTGGCGCAGTTATGGTGGCAGATGTCCCTAGGCCAACCAGTACCCACCACATGTCCCACTCACTGCGGCATAGGGTTGATCGTTCGCGGACTTTTATGGCGTGACGCTTAGGATCACGTCCTGATGGGAATTCCGAAAAGACTTTTCGAGTCGCCCTAATCGAAAAAAGGCTCCAGCATGCGCGCATTAAATGCCAAGATTTTTGAGGGCGGTCGTGTGTAGAATTCAAGGAAACGACTTTGGTTGTAAAAATTTTCTGTACTTTCTTCGATCGAAACTCGAACTCGAAAGTAGGGGGACTGGTGTTGGGTGTAAAACCTCCCCCAGTCGAAGTTTGTGTCCAGAGTGACCCCTCGGGGATACTGCAGACAAACTTCGTCCGGACTCCTATGGGAGCCAGACTCCGTCTCCTACTTCGACTATAGACAAGCTTCGTCCGGACTCCTACGGGAGCAGGACTCCGTCTCCTACTTCGACTGCAGACAAGCTTCGTCCGGACTCCTACGGGAGCCAAACTCCGTCTCCAACTTCGGCTGCAGGCAAACTTCATCCAGACTCCTACGGGAGCCGGACTCCGTCCTCGACTTCGAACGATGGTAAGCTCCGTCCGAGCTCCTACGGGAGCCGGACTCCATCTCCTACTTCGACTGCAGACAAGCTTCGTCCGGACTCCTACGGGAGCCGGACTCCATCTCCAACTTTGGCTGCAGGCAAACTTCGTCCGGACTCCTATGGGAGCCAGACTCCATCCTTGACTTCGAACGCTGGTAAGCTCCGTTCGGGCTCCTATGGGAGCCAGACTCCATCTCCTACTTTGACTGCAGACAAGCTTCGTCCGAACTCCTACGGGAGCCAGACTCCATCTCCAACTTCGGCTGCAGGCAAACTTCGTCTGGACTCCTATGGGAGCCGGACTCCGTCCTCGACTTCGAACGCTGGTAAGCTCCATCCGAGCTCCTACGGGAGCCGGACTCTGTCTCTTACTTTGACTGCAGACAAGCTTCGTCCGGGCTCCTACGGGAGCCGGACTCCATCTCCTACTTCGACTGCAGACAAGCTTCGTCCGGACTCCTACGGAAGCAGGACTTCATCTCCAACTTCGGCTACAGGCAAACTTCGTCCGGACTCCTACGAAAGCCGGACTCCATCCTCGACTTCGAACGATGGTAAGCTCCATCCGGGCTCCTACGGGAGCCAGACTCTGTCTCCTACTTTGACTGCAGACAAGCTTCATCCGGACTCCTACGGGAGCTGGACTCCGTCTCCAACTTCGGCTGCAGGCAAACTTCGTCCGGACTCCTACGGGAGCCGGACTCCATCCTCGACTTCGAACACTGGTAAGCTTCATCCAGGCTTCTACGGGAGTCTGACTCCGTCTCCTACTTCGACTGCAGACAAGCTTCGTCCAGACTCCTACGGGAGCCGGACTCCATCTCCAACTTCGGCTGCAGGCAAACTTCGTCCGGACTCCTACGGGAGCCGAACTCCATCCTTGACTTCTGTTGCCCAGCTATGCAACCCAAGAGGGGGGGGGGTGAATTGGGTTTCTAAAAATTTTAAGCCCAACAGATTACTTATGAAGATCAAAACAAAGACTTTAATTCAATATTAATTACCTAAAGCAGGAATGCAAGAATATAATAAAGAACTAAAGTGAAGCGATAAAGCACACCACAAACACAAGGATTTATAGTGGTTCGGTGCTAACCTTGCACCTACATCCACTCCCCAAGATCCTACTTGAAAATTTCAATCCACTATCCTTTGTATTCAACCCGAATACAAAACGTCGGAAACTCCGACACTAGCTATCCCAAGCTAGATCACTTATTTCTCGGGTACAAGTAAACCCAAAACACTCCGATTTCAGGTTTGGATCAACCTTTTCTTGTTTTGGAAATCCTCCAAAAATAAGAACAAAAACTCACAAAGAGTTAGAAAATTTTGAGCACAGATTAATACAATAACAGCTCCTTAAATGAGCGAATATAACAATAAAAGCTTTACTCAAATGAAGAACCCCTTTTTCAAATTTTCTCAAAGTGGATGAACGCTTGAATGCTTGAGAAGAGGTTGATTGTTGATTGAAGATCTCTTGAAAGCTTTGAAACAATCTCTAGATCAAGGTTGAAACAATAGGCGTGAAGAATTCTCTCCTTGAAAGCTCTTGCTTTTCTCTTTCACAATCTCTCTGGTATATTGTGGATCCTCTCTCTTTTTCTTTTTGGATTTTTCGTTGATCTCAGGCTTTTTCTTGCAAATTTCGGATCCTCTCTTCTGTTCTTCTCATTTTTGATTTCACGTTTGATCCGCTATTTAATCTGCAATTTCTTTTATCATTTTAAGCATTTTGTAGCATTAGAAGCAAGAGAAAACATTTTAGGTAGATAAAGAGCCGTTAGAGGATTTTTAGGAAGCATAAATGGCAATTAAAATGGGCAAAAAAATAGCCGTTGCTGACATTTCCCATCGCAGGGGTCGACTCATGAGTCGACTCATGCTTCAGGGGTCGACTCATGAGTCGACCTCTGTTGCAAAAACCAGAGAATGCATTTCTGGAAATTCTTGGCTCAAATTAGCAGGGGTCGACTCATGAGTCGACTCATGCCTTGTGGGTCGACTCATGAGTCGACTCACAGGTCGTGCCAAGCCAGAAAACTAGCGTGCCAAGGAGAATTTTTGCGTGCCAATCAGCTCACAGTGCCATGAGTTGACTCATGAGTCGACTCATGCACTTCAAACCTTCATAACTTCAAAAATATAAGTCCAAACACAACGAAATTTTCACCAAAAGATTTCAAATCATTTGTTCTACCAAATGGTACTATCAAATCAGGATTTTAGTGAAATTACAATTTTGCCCTTGAAGAGCATAAGGACTTTTTCATTTTAAAATTATTTGTATCCCTTCAATCTGCTTTGTAATCATCAAAATCAATCTAGGAGCAACAATCTCCCCCTTTTTGATGATGACAAAACATTTGAACAAAAATATTTATGTTAATGCATTAATTTCAAAAGAATCCTTTATAGGTGTATATGCTTGAAAAGAGTATGATTCTTTTGGCATGTAATATAAATGCAAAAATAGTTTGTCCATTTTCTTAAAGATTTGAAAAGGGTATTAGATCATTTTGAGTTCAAGATATATCAGAGCAAGAGAAGATAAATAAATTTTTGCAATGTATCAGAGCAAAAAAAATAATTTTTACAATGATATCAGAAAAGATTTTACAATGTATCAGAGCAAAAAAAAATTTTATAATATATCAGAGAAAATTTCACACTGTATTAGAGCAAATGTTATAATATATCAGAGAAACTTTCTCACTGTATCAGATCAAATATTATAATTTATCAGAGAAACCTTCACACTGTATCGGATTAAATTTTATCATGTATCGGAGCAAGTTAAAAGAAATTGTAGGGTGTATCAGAGTAAAACAAATTTCTTAAGATGTATCAAGGTGAATAAAATTTCAAAAGATGTATCAGAGCAAGTTTGAATTTTGAAATATATCAGAGCATAAAAAAAATACTTATTTGCATTGTACTTATGATTTTGCTTTGATGGATGACTTTTTGTTTAAGTTCTGTCTGATACCAAATTTCGATACCAAATTTCTCAAAGTTTTGTTGAATCTTTCAATCCTTGTTTTTGTTTAATTTCTCCAAATTTTGTTTAAATCTTCCAATATTTGTTTTTGTTTAATTTTTTCAATATTTGTTTAATTTCTCCAATATTTGTTTTAATCTTCCAATCTTTGTTTTTGTTTAATTTCTCCAAATTTTGTTTAAATCTTCCAATATTTGTTTTTGTTTAATTTTTCCAATATTTGTTTAATTTCTCCAATATTTGTTTTAATCTTCCAATCTTTGTTTTTGTTTAATTTCTTCAAATTTTGTTTAAATCTTCCAATATTTGTTTTTGTTTAATTTTTCCAATATTTGTTTAATTTCTCCAATATTTGTTTTAATCTTCCAATCTTTGTTTTTGTTTAATTTCTGTCCCTTTTTCTCATAATTTAGGGTTTTGCTTTTTATCTAATTTCAATTTTTATTTTTGTTTAATTTCTCCCCCTTTTTGACATCATCAAACATAGTTAACTCTTCCTTTTTCTGAAACATTCTTTAATTTCTTCCTCTTTAGAGTTTTTCACAGATGTTTGCTCCCCCTTAATATAGCAATTATCAACAGCAAACAACAACAAGGAGAAGACAATATTTCAACCAAAATATGATCATTACAAAGAGGTAGAAATATAGGTAAAAGATGATTCCATTAATATCATAATTGTTTCACTACATTATTCTTAAAAATAAAATTCAACCAGCTAATTGTCAATACATGGCCCCGAGGTATAGATCCTAGAACAAGATACTAACTCCTAGGACCTAGTAAAGATCAAGATAAGTCAATGATCGGAGTCATCAGATATAGGGTGAGGAGATGATGGATCAGAAGTGCGTCCTCTACCCCGTCTGCCTCTGCCACGAGTAGGAGAGCGAGATGAACTGGGTGGCTGAGAATGCTGAGATGCTAGGGCTGATACCATGAGTCTGATAGAATCAAGTACGTTCAGTGCTCTGGAAACAGATTGAAGTAGAGCAGTGAACTGGGTGGTAGCATGCTCACTCGATCCTCGGATCTCTTTCCTCAGTAATTCATATCCACCTTCTAGTGCTCCTCTGAGCCTACCAGCCTCTGCAGTGAGGTCTGTGACCTCAATAGTAGACTCCTGTGGCTGGGGATGGGCCAATGCAAGGACTTGAATTGAGTGGAGGAGAGATCACAGGAGAGTAAAGAGGAATTTTAGTGGAAAAAAGAAGTAGATTTTGGAAGTTCGGTGAAGTGCTAGGGCACGTTCAACCGCGCCAAGCAATGTGAGAAAGCACGAGAAATCTCTTTTCCAAGGAGGCGATTTTTGGTGGAGAGGAGGAGGGAGAATTGCCTCGAGATAAATCCTTGGATTTGGAGCAAGAAAGAGTTGGAAAGACGGCTTTTGGAAGAAGAACGATGGGAAGATGAGTCGTCTCACAAACAGTAACCCTTATAAAAACAATGAACCCGTTGATAGTTTGTGGGATTTACAAGTTTGCCATTGAGTCGACTCATGGGGGTCGACTCATGAAGTTCAGAAATTCAGGAAAAATGCAAATAAATTCCAAAAAAATTTGAAATTTTGAGTGAAGGAATTTTACTCAATGATAAGTTTTTAGAATGATAAATTTGAGCTTTTGGAATCAGGATAGATGTTAAAAATTGAGCTCTAAGAGTTTTTGACATCTATTCTTTGGAAGTTGAGAAATTTCAGACAAATGGATCTAGAATTCCTAGATTTCTCCTAATTTTACAGAATCTATCCTCACTAAGGGCCTTTGTAAAGATATCGGCTAATTGATTTTCAGTGCAAACATATTCAAGAATTACATTTTTGTTTTGAACATGTTCTCTTATGAAATGATGTCTTATTTCAATATGTTTAGATCTTGAGTGTTGAATTGGATTTTTAGATAGATTTATGGCACTTGTATTATCACATTTTATTGGTGTTTCATTAAGTTTGATTCCAAAATCTTCAAGTTGTTGCTTAATCGACAAGATTTGAGCACAACAACTTCCGGCTGCAATGTATTCGGCCTCAGCCGTAGACAGTGCCACCAAATTTTGTTTCTTGCTAAACCATGAGATTAGGTTTACTCCAAAAAATTGGCAAGTTCCACTTGTGCTTTTTCTATCTAATTTACATCCAGCAAAATCAGCATCAGAATATCCTAACAAATTAATTTGTGAGTCCTTAGAGTACCATAACCCTATAGTTTGTGTACCATTTAAGTATCTAAGGATTCTTTTAACAGCATTCAAATGAGATTCTTTAGGATTAGATTGATATCTTGCACATAAGCAAACACTAAACATGATATCAGGCCTACTTGCAGTTAAATATAATAATGAGCCAATCATACCTCTATAGTATTTTAAGTCTACGCTTTTACCTTCACCATCCTTGTCAAGCTTACATGAGGAACTCATTGGTGTGCCAATTGGTTTGCAGTTCTCCATTCCAAATTTTTTGAGTAGTTCCTTGGTGTACTTGCTTTGGGTGATGGAGATTCCCTCTTTTGATTGTTTGATTTGGAGTCCGAGGAAGAAAGTGAGTTCTCCCATCATGCTCATCTCGAACTCTCCCTGCATAAGCTTAGCAAAGTCTTGACAAAGGGATTCATTAGTAGACCCAAAAATTATGTCATCAACATAAATTTGTATAATTAGCATATCATTTTGGTTTTTTTTAATAAATAGGGTTGTATCTACATTGCCTCTTGAGAAACCATTATTTAGTAGAAATTTGCTTAGCCTTTCATACCATGCTCTAGGTGCTTGTTTTAATCCATATAAAGCTTTATTTAATCTGAAGACATGATTGGGAAAAGCATGATTTTCAAATCTAGGGGGTTGTTCTACATATACTTCTTCAGAAATATATCCATTTAAAAATACACTTTTAACATCCATTTGAAATAATTTGAATTTCATAAAGCAAGCATATGCAAGTAGAAGTCTAATAGCTTCTAATCTAGCAACAGGTGCAAAGGTTTCATCAAAATCAATTCCTTCTTCTTGATTATATCCCTTAGCAACCAGTCTTACTTTATTTCTAATTACATTTCCATGCTCATCTAATTTGTTTCTAAAGACCCATTTTGTTCCAATTATTGAGTAATCTTTAGGTCTTGATACTAAGGTCCAAACATTATTTCTTTCAAATTGATTAAGTTCCTCTTGCATAGCATTAATCCAGTTATGATCATTTTCAGCCTCTTCAAAAGTTTTAGGTTCAAGTTGAGATACAAAAGCACAATGATTAAGTACATCTCTAAGTGAAGAACGTGTTTTTACCCCATGCATAGGATCACCAATTATTAACTCCTTAGGGTGGTTGTGAACATACCTCCATTCCTTGGGTAAGTCATTTGTACCTTGAGGTTGTTCTTGAATTTCTTCACCTCTTTCATTTTGTTCGTCTTCTTGATCCTTGTCTTTTGGAGTTGCTGAGTCTTTCAGAGTGATCTCCTTCATACTTTCTATTAGTGGCTCTGCATCATCAACACCCTTATTCTTCCTTGAAGGAAGATCGTTAGATTCATCAAAAATAACATGTATGGACTCCTCAACTACTAAAGTTCTTTTGTTGAAAACTCTAAATGCTTTACTAGTGGAGGAGTAACCTAGAAAGATTGCTTCATCTGATTTTGCATCAAATTTACCAAGTTTTTCTTTGCTATTATTTAATACAAAACATCGACAACCAAAAATATGAAAATATGCAATATTTGGTTTTCTTCCTTTCCAAAGTTCATAGGGGGTTTTCTTTAAAAATTGTCTAATTAAAGCACGATTTAAAATGTAACATGCTGTGTTAATTGCTTCCGCCCAAAAATATTTTGGAAGGTTGCTTTCACAAAGCATGGTACGGGCCATTTCTTTTAAGGTTCTATTTTTCCTTTCAACTACCCCATTCTGTTGGGGTGTCCTTGGAGCAGAGAAGTTATGGCCAATTCTATTTTCATCACAAAAATTTTCAACGTCATGATTTTCAAATTCTGTTCCATGATCACTTCTAATATTTTGAATTGAAAACCCTTTTTCATTAGTGACTTTTCGATGAAATTTAGTGAAAATTTGAAAAGTTTCATTTTTGTGAGCTAAAAAGAAAACCCAAGTAAAACGAGAGTAATCATCTATTATTACAAATCCATATCGTTTTCCTCCTAGACTAGTGGTTCTAGTTGGTCCAAATAAATCCATATGTAAGAGTTCTAAAGGTCTAGAAGTTGAAACAGTGTTTTTGGGTTTAAATGATACTCTAGTTTGTTTACCTAATTGGCATGCATCACAAATTCTATCCTCTTCAAAATTCAGTTTTGGCAAACCGAGAACTAAATCCTTTTTAATTAATTTTGAGAGAGAATGCATGCTAATGTGTGCAAGTCTACGATGCCACAGCCAACTAGTCTCATTTATTTTAGCATTTAAGGAAACTAGGCATTGCATGTCTAATTTTGTTAAATCATTCAAGTCTACCATATAAACATTGCCATGCCTATGTCCTATAAATTTAATGCCATCGTTAATAGGACTCGTCACAATGCAAACAGACGATTCAAAACTTACTTTATACCCTTTATCACAGAATTGACTAATGCTAAGTAAGTTATGCTTTAAACCTTTAACTAATAAAACATTCTCAATGTATTTGGAGGGAGTGATACCAATGTTACCTATCCCGATGATCTTTCCTTTGCCATTATCTCCAAAGGTGACCATCCCTCCATCCTTAGCATCAAGCGTGATGAATTGTGATTCATCACCAGTCATGTGTCTCGAGCATCCGCTGTCAAGATACCATTTCCTATTTCCTTCTTGGGATGCTAGACACACCTGCAAGCAAAGGTCACGTTTCTGTCTTAGGTACCCAAGCTTTCTTGGGTCCTTTCAGGTTAGTCAGAATGGTTCCTTTTGGAACCCATATTTTCTTTGTGTTTGCATATTTGTTAATAAGACATGTGTATGATTTATGTCCTATTCTTCCATATTTAAAACAAGTAATATTTGTAGACTTGTTACTTGAATAATTTACATAAATATCCTTCAGAAATTTTTGTTTCTTCAGGGGTTTATAACCAAGTCCAGCCTTATCATATATAGCTTTCTGATTTTCAAGGATCATATTTAGTTTGTTTGAACTTAAGGTGAACTTATCTACTATAGATTTCAGCTTGTTCATTTCATCCTTTAAGTTTTGATTTTCTTGAATCAAGGTAAATTTTTTAATTGAAAGATTTTCAGCTTGTTTCACTAAGGACTGATTTTCCAATTTCAGCTCTTTGTTTTTCTTCCCTAGTTTCTTTAATTCATCAATTGAATCATAGAATGCTTCATGCAATTCTTCAAAAGTAAATTCACTAGTGGATTCAGAAGTTACCTCATTTTCATGTGCCATCAGGCATAGGTTGGCTTGTTCTGTTGAGGTTTCCTCGTCGGAGCTTGAGTCATCACTCGCACTCCAGGTCGCCATCATTGCCTTCTTTTTGAACTTCTTTGGACCTTTCTTCAATTGTGGACATTCGGATCTGAAATGTCCTGGCTTCTTGCACTCGTAGCATATAGGGGGTTGATCTTTCTCCTTTTCTTTGCTTTGATCCCCTTTTGTGAATTTCTTTCTCATCCCCTGTTTCCTTTTTCTTAGAAATTTCTTAAATTTTCGGGTGATGAGAGCCATCTCTTCATCCTGATCTTCATCTTCAGAGTCATCCGTTTCATAATCAGGCGAAGTTGTGGATTTGAGGACAATGGTTCTTTTCTTTTTGACTTCATCCTCTTGATGTTGCTTCATGCTAAGTTCATGAGTCATCAAGGATCCAAGAAGCTCTTCTAGAGGTAGAGTGTTCAAGTCCTTTGCTTCTTGGATGGCAGTCACCTTGGCTTCCCAAGTTCTTGGCAGTGACCTAAGAATCTTCCTTACAAGTTCACTGTTAGTATAAGATTTGCCAAGACTCTTTAAACCATTGATTATATCAGTAAAATGAGTAAACATAGCAGTTATGGACTCATCATGCTCTATTTTGAACAATTCATATTTATGTACAAGCATGTTTATTTTAGACTCTTTTACTTGATTTGTTCCCTCATGGGTGACTTCTAACCTATCCCATATTTCTTTAGCAGATGCACAAGTAGAAATGCGATTGAATTCACTAGCATCTAGTGCACAATAAAGAACATTCATGGCTTTGGCATTTAATTGTGCCAATTTCTTGTCAACCTCATCCCATTCTTTCTCGGATTTGGTTGACTCCTCACCATCTATAATCTTGGTGGGTGTGTGAGGACCATTCACTATGATCTCCACATATCATAGTCGAGTGCTTGTATGAAAATCTTCATCCGAGCTTTTCAATAGGTGTAATTAGACCCATTGAAAAGTGGAGGTCGGTTTGTTGATTGCCCCTCGGCTAGAGAAGTACCAACATGGGTTGCCATAGATCTTTGACTCTTTGATTGTTAGATCAAAGAAGGGCTAGAGCACCGGCTCTGATACCACTTGTTGCCCAGCTATGCAACCCAAGAGGGGGGGGGGGGTGAATTGGGTTTCTAAAAATTTTAAGCCCAACAGATTACTTATGAAGATCAAAACAAAGACTTTAATTCAATATTAATTACCTAAAGCAGGAATGCAAGAATATAATAAAGAACTAAAGTGAAGCGATAAAGCACACCACAAACACAAGGATTTATAGTGGTTCGGTGCTAACCTTGCACCTACATCCACTCCCCAAGATCCTACTTGGAAATTTCAATCCACTATCCTTTGTATTCAACCCGAATACAAAATGTCAGAAACTCCGACACTAGCTATCCCAAGCTAGATCACTTATTTTTCGGGTACAAGTAAACCCAAAACACTCCGATTTCAGGTTCGGATCAACCTTTCCTTGTTTTGGAAATCCTTCAAAAATAAGAACAAAAACTCACAAAGAGTTAGAAAATTTTGAGCACAGATTAATACAATAACAGCTCCTTAAATGAGCGAATATAACAATAAAAGCTTTACTCAAATGAAGAACCCCTTTTTCAGATTTTCTCAAAGTGGATGAACGCTTGAATGCTTGAGAAGAGGTTGATTGTTGATTGAAGATCTCTTGAAAGCTTTGAAACAATCTCTAGATCAAGGTTGAAACAATAGGCGTGAAGAATTCTCTCCTTGAAAGCTCTTGCTTTTCTCTTTCACAATCTCTCTGGTATATTGTGGATCCTCTCTCTTTTTCTTTTTGGATTTTTCGTTGATCTCAGGCTTTTTCTTGCAAATTTCGGATCCTCTCTTCTGTTCTTCTCATTTTTGATTTCACGTTTGATCTGCTATTTAATCTGCAATTTCTTTTATCATTTTAAGCATTTTGTAGCATTAGAAGCAAGAGAAAACATTTTAGGTAGATAAAGAGCCGTTAGAGGATTTTTAGGAAGCATAAATGGCAATTAAAACGGGCAAAAAAATAGCCGTTGCTGACATTTTCCGTCGCAGGGGTCGACTCATGAGTCGACTCATGCTTCAAGGGTCGACTCATGAGTCGACCTCTGTTGCAAAAATCAGAGAATGCGTTTCTGGAAATTCTTGGCTCAAATTAGCAGGGGTCGACTCATGAGTCGACTCATGCCTTGTGGGTCGACTCATGAGTCGACTCACAGGTCGTGCCAAGCCAGAAAACTAGCATGCCAAGGAGAATTTTTGCGTGTCAATCAGCTCACAGTGCCATGAGTTGACTCATGAGTTGACTCATGCACTTCAAACCTTCATAACTTCAAAAATATAAGTCCAAACACAATAAAATTTTCACCAAAAGATTTTAAATCATTTGTTCTACCAAATGGTACTATCAAATTAAGATTTTAGTGAAATTATGATTTTGCCCTTGAAGAGCATAAGGACTTTTTCATTTTAAAATTATTTGTATCCCTTCAATCTGCTTTGTAATCATCAAAATCAATCTAGGAGCAACAACTTCGAACGCTGGTAAGCTCTGTCCGGGCTCCTACGGGAGCCAGACTCCGTCTCCTACTTCGACTGCAGACAAGCTTCATCCGGGCTCCTACGGGAGCCGGACTCCGTCTCCTACTTCGACTGCAGACAAGCTTCGTCCGGACTCCTACGGGAGCCGGACTCCATCTCCAACTTCGGCTGCAGGCAAGCTTCGTCCGGACTCCTAAGAGAGCCGGACTCCATCCTCGACTTCGAACGCTGGTAAGCTCCATCCGGGCTCCTACGGGAGCCGGACTCCATCTCCTACTTCGACTGCAGACAAGCTTTGTCCGGACTCCTACGGGAGCCGGACTCCGTCTCTTACTTCGACTGCAGACAAGCTTCGTCTGGACTCCTACGGGAGCCGGACTCCATCTCCAACTTCGACTGCAGACAAGCTTCGTCCAGACTCCTACGGGAGCCAGACTTCACTTCTGATTCCAGCTACAGACTCCAACCGAACTTCAGTCGACAAGTCTGGACCCCCTAGCAAGCCGTAGTAACGGCCACGACTCTGCTCTACTCCCTGCGATGGATCCTACGCGACTCCATTACTCCCTGGCAGGCCATAGTAATGGCCATGACTCTGCTCCACTCCCTGTGGCGGATCCTACGCGGCTCCATTACTCCCTGGCAGGTCGCAGTAATGGCCACGATTCTGCTCCACTCCCTGCAGCGGATCCTATGCAGTTCCATCGCTCCCTGACGAGTCACGACAACAGACGCCGCTCCACTCCCCGCAACTGATTCCACGTGGCGAGCCATGGTGATAGCCACGACTCCACGCCATTACTCTTCATGATAAATTCCTCCTGACCCCGTACGGCCCATGACAAAGCGATCATAAATAGTCGCTATCAACCCGCTGCTCCCCCCGTCTATAAAAGGGGACCCCAGATATGTTATTTTCGAAGCTCTCATTTTTTTTTTACCTAGAAACTCTGCTAAAATTTTTATTCGAGCACTCCATTCTTGTTGAGGCAGAGAACTGACTTAAGCATCGGAGGGTCTTGCCGGAGCAACCCCACCTCCGGTTTAGACTTCCTTTGCAGGTCCCTGCGGCGACCGTGACTCCCTCGACTCTAGCTTCTCCGACACAGGTGGATTTTTGCACCAACAACAGTGTTTCAACTCACAATCATATTATGGTCTTGTGGAAAGTAGTAGTATCTTATAGATTCTTTTGGATACCTTATAAAGTGAGCTATAATAGATCTATCCTCTAACTTATCTGCTATCTGTCTCTTGATATAGGCCAGACATTTCCAAGCCTTGAGATAACACAGACTCAGTTTCTTACCGAACCATATGTCATACGGTGTGGTAGGAACGAACTTTGATGGAATCCTATTCAACAAGTGAATGACAGTTAACAAGGCATGTTCCCAAAGAAATAAGGGTAGATTAGTGAAGCTCATCATGAATTGGACTATATCCAATAAAGTCCTGTTCCTCCTTTCGAATACCCCATTAAGCTGAGGCATTTCAGGAGGGATCCACTGAGAGACTATGCCATTGTCCTTAAGATATCTCAAAAATTTTTGATTAAGATATTCACCTCCTATATCAGATCGAAGAACCATAACAGGTTTGCCTGTCTGCTTTTCTACTTCATGCTTGAATTTTTTAAACTTTTCAAAGGCCTCAGACTTGTGTTTCATGAGATACACATATCCGTACCTAGACAGATCATAGGTAAAGATAATGAAGTAGGTATAATTATCTCTAGTCTATACATCAAATAGTCCACACACATCGGTGTGTACCAGAGCGAGTAACTCCGTGGCCCTTTCCCTATATCCCACAAAGGGTAACTTGGCCATCTTTCCTCAAAGACAAGATTCACAAACTGGATACGACTCTGGGTTAAGAGAGCCAAAGATCCCATTTTTTTTCAGTTTGTTTATCCTGTCCTCTCCAATATGGCCTAGTCTATGGTGCCACAAGTACTTTTGGTTAATCTCATCTCTAGATCTCTTCTGACCTACGACACTCACTATTTGGTCGTTTAGATTTACATTCACATCAACATGCAAGTGATAAAGATCATCAATTAAAAGACCTCATGCAACCAATTTATTTCATAAATAAATGAAATAAAAGTCTTTATTGATATAAATTTTAAAATCTTCCTGTGCTAGCACAGATACAAAAATTAAATTTTGACTAGCTATAGGAACATAATAACAGTCTTTCAAATCTAATCTAACACCAGACGGTAATCAAAGAGGGTAAGTGCGAATGGCCTCTGTATCAATCTTTGCTCTATTGCTGACCTGAAGGTGTTGAGTTTTGATGACACAGCAAAATATTGATTTCAAAAATTTTATCATGCATTCAATATTTGAAAATAAGATTTAACAATTAAACACAACCACCAAAACTCAAAAACCCTAGGAACCCCTTGATGATTACAATCAAACCACAAAATAAAGCATATGAGGAGAAGACCAGAAGTCATTACTACCATGAAGACCACGAACTGGAAATTTTGATATCTCCACGAGACTCTAAAGTAGAAGGTCTCCAATGGTGATCCACACAGGATTGATCAGGATCTTTTCCAATTCATCATGGTGCTGCAGCCTTCTTTGCAAGTGTGCTGCCGACCGTCCTTCGCAAGAACTCATTGCACCATAGCTTGTATGCCTTTATGACCTCCACTAAGATCTCTTTAGAAACCCTTTCTCAAAATATCTCACCACACTCTAATCATATTTTATGTTCAACATATGAACAATTTGATTTCTGGACAAGTATCTCATACTTTTCATTTTTCTTCTTCTCTTTCTTTCTATTTTTTCTTTCCTTTCTGTTTCTATTTTTACTTCAAATTTTTACCACCTCTTACTCATCTAATTCCACATCTAAAATAATTTTTGGATAAATTTTATGCTATATGGGGTGCCCCTTAAATAAGGAATGAAGGGGCGCAACACATGACACCAAGGGGCGCCAACTCTTGGCGTCCCAACTTCCTAACATGGTGAAATAAATTTTCAACATGAAAATCCAATGAATATAGTGTGGAATAGGAAGAGATTCATCTATAGAAGGACTCCTCTACTAGAAAAAATTTGGACACCAAAATATGGCATGTGGAAAGGGAGAATGCGTGAAATTAAAGAGTCCATGACAAGGTGGACTCTTCCACATTCAATGCACAAAATAAATGACTTTCATTTATTTTGTGGCATTCAAACTCCTTGCTAGAGAAGGACTCTTCTTTCTCTTCTGCACCCATAATCCCAAGAGCCATCTTATTACACGATGAATTAATAAACGCATGGAGAATAAAAGAAAGAATGAAGAGTTTTAAATGAATTGGACACTTCCAATTCAATCGCCAAATAATGGGGCATCCCACATTAATTTTGGCATGGAGTTCCTTCCAAGACAAGGACTCCACAACCTCTTGCACATCCCACATCCCAAGGCACCATCAGATGGTGCACAAATTTAAGGAACGAGTGGAACATGTAAGAATTTTAAGATAAGTAAAGCAGAAGGACTCCTCTCCTTAAATTCCAAAATAAATGTGATGCCTCCAATATTCTTTAGCATGTGGTTTTTGGCATGGAGGAGGTTGGTTCCACATGGAACACTTCCATAAAACTAGATAAAACCATCTAATAAATTAAATGGTTCAAATCCAATCACATTGGGTCAAGGCAACAAGATTAGGTTAGCACAAACACCTTTGCACTGAACCCAATTGAGAACTTGGGTTAATTTATGTGCTAGCAATTCAATTAACCCATTGAATTTATAATAAATTCAAATTGATTGGATCAAGATCAAATTCTTATTGTGTGTGACTCATTGGGTTCCAAATCTATCTAGCAGTGGACCCAAACTCTTGACTAAACTCTAATCCTATGGGATTAGGTCAGCTCAAGAGTCCCAATCAACTTGGACTCTTTCTAATTAATTTTAGAATTAAACTCTTTTAATTCTGTCAAGTTCATGAGTTAAGATTGACATCTAGCAATATGTCATGACTATCAGAAAGATTTAAAATTTGATAAAAATATCAAAATTATCCTTCCGTGGTGAGTTACCGTGCAATTCAATCCTTCGATCACACAACATCTCAAAAAAACTATGGGTATGAAAATATGTCAACCCCAAATACCTAACTATATATATTTTGATCTGATGATGATGACTTAGTTGATGAACTAGTAGAAATTATTTTTACTATTTATCTCTGCTCTGACCAGAGACTCTCAGAGTCACCATCCTATGAGATCATATAGGATGTTCACTCCTCCTACAAGGAGTGATTGATTTCTTGTTGACCACTCATAACCTCTATACATACTTTGTCATACCTAGAATATCCAACATACATATCAAAATGGTGTGCTAGGGAATAAACCAAAGTAAGGATCCATGCACATAAGGACGATGGTGATCTGAGATCAAAGGATCACATGTACCACTCCCATTGAAGAACCATCTATCGACAAGCTGTAAGGCTCCATCAGATGTTCTTTTGTGAGTCTGTTCCATGAACTTATTCTTTAATGAGCACCTACATCCTTGTATTAGTATCACCACATAAGTAGTTATGAGATCAACCACCCTCTCCATCAAGCATACATAGGATGTACTAGTCTTACCGGAGTCATCGATCTCCAACTCGATGATCCAATGACTGAAAATATTTTAGATTGGGGCTATCAAGATTTTAGATCTCACTGGCATGATCTCATCGTGGCCCTAAAATCATTACCCTAATCTATGGGATTTATCATAATTATATAAAAATGATACAGTAAATGATAAAACATAATACTTCATATAAATAAAATAACTAATATCATGTAAATGAGTGAAAGATAATAAAGAAATATCCCATCACATCCCCATGCGATTGGTTTGTAGTGCACTATTCTTTCAATCTTCTACTTGCACTAAAGCCAATCGCCCTTGTATCTAAAGCCCATGCAATCAGGATGGCGATTACACTACTGCTGTGTATGGCTTAGTGAATTGGTCTATTATGATATTATTAATATTTATTTATTTTATGATCATATCATGAATGAGATGAAAGTGCCTAGGATGTGCATGGGTACTCGATGAGATGACACCTAATTTAATGATGAACCCTTCATTAGGCAACTTTCCTTAGCAATCTTTACTAACAGTAATTAATTGAGTTAAACACAGTTTACTATTTGGAACTCTTCCAATTCACTACTGCTTTAGTACTTCTCAAGTACTTTGAGAATGCTTTTTACAATTTTCATAAGATCCTATCATAAATCAGCCTGAATTCAATAATTATGCACAAGGCATAATTCATATCAGGCTTGATACATTGAATATATAGGTAAGTAAATACGTTTACACCCATTCATGTTCAACCCTTTCAACATTAAATTCCATGTACCTAGATTGGGACAAGCCCTGCATCCACTTACACCTATCCCTATAGATGCAAAGTATATTGGACGCTTAATCCAAGTCTATTCCATGAAAATTTCTATGATAAGCAAGCCATTGACCGAGTGCAATATCAGGACTACCTTCTCAATATGCTGTTTGTCACCTACATACATATCCAAGAAGTTAGTGGGACTCCCTCTTATTTTTTTGCATACACATGGTTCATCTATGTTTTGATAAAGTCAAATATTTTAACTGTCCCATCAAAAATAGAAGTACTGACTCCTTATAAACTGTCTAAATTCATCAAAGCATTTGCCCTCCCACTAGAGATAACTTCTCTAGGTGGTGTGTGATAATAGCAAAAATTCGAAAAGGTATCCCTGACAGCAACCTATTGGGTCATACCCATAGGTGCTTCAACCATAGTCTATACTTGGTTGATATTTAGGGAGTCCATTTTGGATGATTAGATTTTAGGTCAACTGTTAGAGTCTCTACTCATAACAATCTCCGAATGGGTCAAATAAAACATCATTTATAATGATGTATGGAGTACTGCCATTCACAATGACAAACTCATATTTGAGTGGTACATTATACACTCGAATTGATTTTTTGATGAAGAGGTGTGTATCATGGTCATGCCTCATCACTGGGCATATCTGGTCGAGGATTAACTTATGGACACTCCATAGGCTAAGATAGTCTATATGTCTTGAACTTCTCAAGTTCAATTATCCTCCCACTATCTCCTTTTAAATTTTTTTTTTCTTAAAAGGTGGCATACCTACTGTCAAAACACCTTTTATCAAATAGGGTGGTATATATAGTATTCAATACTATTCTTTTAGGACAATCTATATACTTATAAAAATCTGTTCTAGCACAAAATTATGTACATCAACCCTTTTTACATAAGTTGGGCAACCTGCCTTTTGCCTTTTTCATATCTCATATGGAGTGCTTGTAACAGATTTTTATAGTATCTAATTCATATAGCAATTTTTGGGACATATCTTCAGAAAGAGACAATAATATTTTGTGGAGCATTTTAGTGAACACATCATATCACATATGAAGTGTCCATCTTTGGATTGAGATATTATTAGCCTTTGAACATCCATATGTTCAAAACTTAATACCTTTCTTGCCCTAAGATATGTAACCATCACATACCTATATCTTGTTCTCATCAACATGAAGAACAATATTGAGTGACAGAAACATAAGACCATAATTATAAAATTTGTCAGAAGGAGAGTAACTTTTACTCTTAACATTAATTTCAAATCTATGTTACAATAATATAAGGATTGAAATAATATTTCTGATAAACAGTGATCTACTAGTTTATAAATAAGTAGGTTCCTACAATCTTAGCAACAATGGACTATCCATTAGTGTCAAAAAGCAAGTAGTCACCTTACTTCAGCTTTATAGGTCCTACAATACTTTGTATAAGCGGAACCTTTATAAGGTATCACATACCTTAAAAATTTTAAAGCTGAAACACTCAATAATAATTATTAATTTGTATCACATACAAACTATTAGCAGATGCAACTTTTGCATTCTGCTATTGCTTCACATTAGCAAGACAATTCTTAAAATTTTATTACTCATCAATATTGTAATGATATTAGATACCTATAGTGAAGACATTCTTCACCTTCATTCCTCAACCATTCCATGATATTTGATCAATTTTAAAAATATCCTAAGCAGTGAATGTAAAGATGCAAATATTTATATAAGAACATAAAAAAAGACAAATCATGATGATATGCACAAGTTAGATGAGGATTTTATCTAATTATATCTTCCATTATTTTAACAAATTTCATAGTCCTCAAGTATGAAATCAAGGAACCTTATCATAAAATTTTTTAGTGGGATTGAGATCCCAATTCCTCATAAAAGGTCTTGTGAATAGCACAACAAGCTCCTATGAGTTCAAAGGAAAGTAACTCTTTACTAATTGTATCTCATGCAATTCTCAACTTAACTTTTGCCTCTAAAATACTTATAGCTTTATCAATAGCATAACAAACTATAGTATTTTAGTTAAGTCATACCTTTCAATCTTATATAGTCATATCTGGATAATACTATCCTTGTGGATAGCACAACAAGGCAGCACTACCAAGTATGCCATAAGCATCACTAGGTCAACATCATATCAATCACTATAGCAAGCCTTGTGGATAGCACAACAAACTTACTATAGTTCTTGATATACTCTATTGACTTAGTATGAGCTAAATAATATTAGCTTCATAATGCACCAAGATAGTATTAAGCTAGCCTCCACAGCAAGCCTTGTGGATAGCACAACAAGCCTACTATGATTTTTGACATAATAGTGACTTAGCATGAAAGAAGGCATGGGTAGTGTTCTTAACATTTCACCACTATGACTTAATATTATTTAACTGAGGGACTTAGGTCTCTTGCACATCCTAAATATATACATGCATCATATGCTATGTAAAATTAAAATCTTAACTACCAGCAAGTAAGAGCATATATAAAGAAAAAAAAATAGTTATGGACTTTGAAGAATCATCTGAGCCACAGGATGATCTTTGGGTCTAACCCTAGGTTCTTCATAGATTGAACCATCTCATGATCAATCTTAATGTACCTCTGCTCTCCAAAAGTCTGATAGTCAAGTCTTTATCACCATGAAGTCTACCATGAATGCTTAATCTTTATTTGAAAATAGAATGAAATAATTTTAATCTATTCTCAAATAATTTCTTTTCTATAATTTTACGTCATTATGTAAAAATTCCAATCAACAATTACGAATATAGAAAAGAGAGGTATAGCTAATAATATAATGCATCAGGGACACTCAGCCCTAATTGCAACTCTTGCAAATGCATTATATAATCAACTAGCATGTAAGCATTCATGCATATATCAGTCACATGGATGTTCCATAATCCATAACAAATCAACATAATATTTCATAATAATTATAAAATATTATTACAAATAACTCATGTTATTTCAATTGTGATATCATTCAAAAACATGTCAATTATGATGTTCAAATTATATGGGCATAGGATCCATCTAGGGTTTTCGATTCGGATTCAACACTTGACCCAATTTTAACTTTTACGTTAACCATTTGTCATTTATTTAAGTTGAGTTGATCAATTCTTAGGTTAAACCTAATTCAATTAGGTTAACTCAGATTCGATTACCCATAACTCAAATCCTAATCCAATTAAGCAAATGACAAATTAGATTAACCAAAATTAAACATAGCTTCTAATCAAATTAGAACTATGATTTTGATTTAATCTTTAATCATTAAATTCTTATCACATTAGAACAATGAATTATAGTTAAACCAATCTATCGATAAAAATCCTAATTGATATCTAATGCATCCTTTTCATGACCAAAATATTTCGGCCTCATGCATGCCTCAAGCAACAACCAAGATGGTCGACCCACAATGGTGAGTACCCAATAACAAGGCGATCGGTGCTTGGATCTTAAGTTAATGCATCAAATATAAAAACCCTTAAGTACATCCATATGTACCATTCCAAGACACTACGCATCACATGCACTAGATTTCAATTCCATCGAAAATAGATCATAGGATCTAAATTAAACTTATCACACAAGTCTATAAACCATGAAATTTCATATCCAAAATTTGATCATAGAATGATAACACTTTATTATTAAAAAATACATCAAAATCATTAATAAAACATCAATCAGAAAAACTGATTTTGACATAGTTCGAACAGGATCTAAGCCATATCACAAAAATAACATGAGATTTAACTGATCTATCAAGAGTGGCTCTGATACCACTGTTGGGTTCTAGTGACATAGCAAAATATTGATTTTAAAAATTTTATCATGCATTCAATATTTAAAAATAAGGTTTAATAATTAAACACAACTATCGAAACTCAAAAATCCTAGGAACCCCATGATGATTACAATCAAACCACAAAATAAAGCATATGAGGCGAAGACCAGAAGTCATATACCACCATAAAGACCATAAACTGATGATTTTGATATCTCCATAAGACTTCAAAGTAGAAGCCCTCCAACGATGATCCACACAGGATTGATCAGGGCCCTTCTCAATTCATCATGGTGTTGCAGTCTTCTTCGTAAGTGTGCTGCCGATCGTTCTTCACAAGAACTCATTTTACCATAGCTTGTATGCCTTCATGACCTCCACTAGGACCTCTTTAGAAACTCCTTCCCAAAAGATCTCACCACACTCTAATCAGATTTTATGTTCAACACATGAACAATTTGATTTTTGGACAAGTATCTCATACTTTTCATTTTTTTTTCTCTCTTCCTTTCTATTTTTCCTTCTGTTTTCCTTTTTATTTTCACTTAATATTTTTACTACCTCTTTCTAATCTAATTTCATATCCAAAATAATTTTTAGATAAATTTTATGCCATATGGGGCACCCCTTAAATAAGGAATGAAGGGGCGCCACACATGACACCAAGGGGCGCCAACCCTTGGCATCACAACTTCCTAAAATGGTGAAATAAATTTTCAACATGAAAACCCAATGAATATGTGTTGCCCAGCTATGCAACCCAAGAGGGGGGGTGAATTGGATTTCTAAAAATTTTAACCTTAACTTATATCTTATGAAAATTGTTTAACAATAGCTAAATAAATAAGGAGAGTATAGTTGATTCAAGGCCAATGGATAAATACAAGAATGCAAGAGAATAAAGAAGTTCTAAGGAAGAGCAATTAAGCACAACACAAACAAAAAGGATTTATAGTGGTTCGGTGCCAACCTTGCACCTACATCCACTCCCCAAGCTCCTACTTGGAAATTCCAATTTATTAACTTGTATTCAACTTGAATACACTCATCGGAACCTCCGACTCTAGCTATCCCAAGCTAGTCCACTTATTTTTTGGGTACAAGCCAATCCAATACACTCCGATTCAAGGTTCGGATCAACCTTCCCTTGTTTTGGAATCCTTCCAAAATAAAAATAATAACTCAAACAGAGTATTACAATCAATAGCATAGAAAATACAAAAGAAGCTCCTTTTATTGAGCGAATGAGGCTTTAAATACACTTTACTCAAAGAGAAGAAGGTTCTTTTCGATTTTCTCAAGGTGGTTGGAGACTTGAATGAGCATTTGAAGAGTTGGTGAGCTTGAATTAAAAGCTTCTTGAATGCTTTGAGTGAGCTGTTGCTTAGGGCTGAAAAGTATGCTTGAAATCCTCTTTTCAAAAATCTCTCTTCTTTTTGATTCCCACCTTTTTGTCCCTTTTATAGCTTTTAGAAATGGTGGAGAGCAATCTGGGCTGAAATAGAGCCGTTAGTCCACATTAAATGAGCATTAAATACACTTAAAATAGATTAAAAGCTAACCGTTGCGGAACTTTTCCATCACAGGGGTCGACTCATGGGTCGACTCATGCTCATGGGTCGACTCATGGGGTCGACCTCTGTGAAAAATAGAAGAAAATAAAGGTTCTATAATTTTGGCCTAAAAATAGCAGAGGTCGACTCATGGGTCGACTCATGCCTGGGGGTCGACCCTTGGGGTCGACTCACAGACTGTGCCAGCCAGAAAATCTGCATGCCAATCAGCCCTTTGTGCCATGAGTCGACTCATGGGGTCGACTCAAATTTTCAAACATGGATATCTTTCAAAATACATGTCCAAAAACTATAAAATTTTTATCAATGGATCACAAATCTTTTGTTCTAGTACTTAATGCTTTCAAATCTGGGTTTGGTAAAATTACGATTTTGCCCCTAAAATGCAATAAGTCTTTTTCAAGCAAAAATCATTAGTACCCCTTCAAATGCTTTGTAATCATCAAAATCAATCCAAGGAGCAACAATCTTCCCCTTTTTGATGATGACAAAATACTTGAATAAAAGCATATATATAAAACATTGAGCATGAATTTTAAAGTTACGAAGATGCATTATTTGAATATTATAGCCATGTATTGGAATGAAATGCATCGTAGGTAGTTTGAAGATAAATGTGAAACTTGCTACCAATTTAAAAATTACTTATAAGTGCATTTGCTTGGAAAGATTGATTCTTTGGCACGTGATACATGTGCCCATTTGCTTGTGTTGCTTATTTGCCTAATAATTTGCTTATTGCTTAACAATTTAAAAATTTGCTCAATTGCTTAACATTTTAAAAATTTGCTCATTTGAAAATTTGCTCAATTTAAAAATTTGAAAATTTACTCATTTGCTCATTTGAAAATATTTGCTTATTTATTTGAAAATATCTCATTTGCTCATTTAAAAATTTGCTAAATTTGAAATTTTGCTCATTTGAAAATATTTGCTTATTTATTTGAAAATATCTCATTTGCTCATTTTGATTACTTCTCCCCCTTTTTGACAGTATCAAAAGAGATTCTTTACTGTCATTTGCTTATTTCTTATTTCTTAATTGTTTATTGTCTTATTGCTTGTTTCTTAATTGCTTATTGTTTTATTGGTTGTTTCTTAATTCTTATTATTTTACTCCCCCTTAATATGGCAAACATAAAAAAATATATCAATTGGATACTGTTGGGTATAAAATACCCTCAGCCGAAGTTCATGGCAGGATTGATCCTCCCAAGACTCATCCGACTTTCGACTGCAGATGGTACCTCTCCGGACTTCTCCAACAGCCGAATTTCCACGGTGTTGAATGAACTCCCCCGACGGACGAACTCCCACTGCACCACCCCAAACTCCTTCAACATGAGTTCCCCCAATCGTCTATCAAGCTGCCCCAAGCGCTCACTAAGCTCTGCCGCCAGCCGACCTCCCACGACCGTCGGCTGCTCCCCGAATCCCTTCCAGACTTCTTCCAGCCAGGTTCAACTCCAACCCGAACTGCCTCGAACCTCGCCAACAGCCGAACTTCACCTACCGGACTTCGTCCGAACTCCTATGGGAGCCGGATCTCATCTCTGACTTCGATTGCGGGAAGGCTCCGCCCAGACTCCTACGGGAGCTGGATCTCGTCTTCAACTCCAGCTACAGGAAGACTTCAACCGGACTCCTACAGGAGCCAGATCTCGCCTCCGACTCCGGCCACGGAGAAACTTCGTCCAGACTCCTACGGGAGCCGGACTTCATCCCCGACTTTGACTACTGGTAAATTTCGTCCGGACTCCTAAGGGAGCCGGACTTCATCCCTGACTTTAATTGCAGGTAGGCTTCGCCCAGACTCCTACGGGAGTCGGATCTCGTCTCCAACTCCAGCTACAGGCAGATTCCGTCTGGACTCCTACGAGAGCCGGACTTCCTCCCCAACCTCAACGGCTGGAAGGCTTCGCCTGGACTCCCACGGGAGCCGAGCTTCATCCTCAACCTCGACTGCTGGTAAGCTTCGTCCGGACTCCTAAGGGAGCCGGACTTCATCCCTGACTTTAATTGCAGGTAGGCTTCACCCGGACTCCTACGGGAGTCGGATCTCATCTCCAACTCCAGCTACAGACAGATTCCGTCCGGACTCCTACGAGAGCCGGACTTCATCCCCAACCTCAACGGCTGGAAGGCTTCGCCCGAACTCCCACGGGAGCTGGGCTTCATCTTCAACCTCGACTGCTGGTAAGCTTCGTCCGGACTCCTAAGGGAGCCAGACTTCGCCCCTGACTTTAATTGCAGGTAGACTTCGCCCGGACTCCTACGGGAGCTGGACCTCGTCTCTGACTCCGGCCACAGAAAGACTTCATCCAGACTCCCGCGGAAGTCGGACTTCACCCCCGACGCCAATTGCAGGTGGACTCCGCCCGGATTTCCATGGGAGCCGAGCTTCATCCTCAACTCCGATTGAAAGAAGACTTCATCCGGACTCCTACGGGAGCCAGACTTCGAGCTCCTCTCAGACGGATGGCCAGCCACCTCTCTCCGCCAGACACTCCAGTCAAACTTCGATCGACAGGCCTGGGCCCACTGGTGGGCCGCAGCAACGGCCACGATACTGCTCCACCTCCTACGACGGATTCCGTGCGGCTCCATCACTCCCTGGCAGATCGCTATAATGACCACGATTCTGCTCCACTCCCTGCGACGGATACCGCATGATTCCTCCCACCTCCTGGAAAGTCACGACAACGGGCGCCGTTCCACTACCCGCAACAGACTCCACCTGTCACGTTTCGACGGTGGCCACGATCCCACTTCACTACTCTTTGCAACAAACTCTGCCTGACTCCGGACAGTCCACTGCCAGACGGTTACAGATGTCACTATCAGTCTACTGCCCCCTTCTTGCCTATAAAAGGGTACCCCAGATATGTTATTCTATAAGCTCTCTTTTCTATCCCAAAACTCTGCTAAAATTTAGTTCGAGCACTCCATTCTTGTTGAGGCAGAGAACTGACTTGAGCGTCGGAGGGTCTTGCCAGAGCAACCCCACCTTCGGTTTAGACTTCCTTTGCAGGTCCCGATGGCGACTGCGACTCCCTCGACTCCAGCTTCTCCGATGCGAGCGAATTTTTGCACCAACAGGATTGGCGCTAGAGGAAGGAGATGATGTCTTCGCAGTACCCTTGTTCTTAAAGGAGCGCTCAATGGGACCACCTCTGGTCATCTTCTCCGACATCCACTCCTCCTTCCCCTCACTGGATCCTCGTCCGATGCCTCCCCGCAGAGCATCCACAAGGCGACCCGTGACATCTGGAGCCAGGTCCCAGGCTCCGACCTCGCCTCCAGTTTCTCAAGCCTCGCATCCTCCATCAGCGATGGCCAGCAGGGAGCGGTCGGACAACCGACCTCCGACGGATTTCGCCAACACCGTCTCGGGAGGATCCCGATAGGAAGCAACCAACATACTGGCCGTACCCCCCAAGCGATAAAAAATTGAAGAGCCCATAACCTTTACTGAAGAAGACACTCAGGGAGTCCAATTCCCTCATAACGACGCAGTTGTGGTTTCTTTGAATATAGCAAACTACGACGTCCGCTGCATTCTTGTCGACAATGAAAGTTCGGCCGATATTTTATTCTACGATGCCTTTTCGAGAATGTCCATCCTTGACGGCCATTTGAGGCCGATTACCTCTCCTCTAGTAGGGTTTACCGACGATGCTATCCCAGTGGAGGGAATAGTGACTTTGACTGTAGCTGCAGGTCGAGATCCAAGACAATCCAGGGCTCTGGTGAATTTTTTGGTGGTGAAGGCACCGTCAGCCTACAACGCAATCCTCGACCGACCTGGCCTCAATGCTCTCCGAGCCATCGTGTCGACCTACCATTTGAAGTTGAAATTTCCCACCAGCCAGGGGATCGGAGAGGTCCGAGGAGACCAAGCCCTGGCCAGACACTGCTATAACATAGCCTTGCAAAGAAGCGATCAATCCGACCCCTATCCAGTCGATGGGCTGGATACTCGCGACGACCTCACTGAAGAGAGGGGCAGTCCAATTGAAGATCTGGTACCGATCCCTCTGAACGACGGGAATGCGGAGCATGTGGAGATGATTGGCTCCAACCTGGAGGAAGAGGTGCGGATGCGTCTCATCGATTTTCTGCGGAAGAATGCAGACATCTTTGCTTGGATCCTGACGGATATGCCAGGGATTGACACAGAAGTTATGGAATACCGCTTGGCCGTTGATCCCAAGCATCGACTGACGAAAGAAAAAATCCGAGGTCATGCACCAGAGAGGCAGAAGGCGATAGCCAAGGAAGTGGACAAGCTCCTTAAGGCCGGATTCATTAGGGAAGTCAACTACCCTAATTGGATTTCCAACGTCGTCCTAGTCAAAAAGGCGAACGGCAAGTGGAGGATGTGCATAGACTTCAAAAAGTTGAATAAGGCCTATCCAAAGGACAGCTATCCCCTTTCCAGAATCGATCAACTGGTGAATGCGACCTCGGGCCATGAGCTCCTCACCTTCATGGATGCATTCTCCGGCTATAATCAAATCAGGATGGCACCGAAAGATAAAAAAAAGACCACTTTCATTACTAACCGTGGCCTTTACTGTTACAGGGTCATGCCTTTCGGCCTCAAAAATACGGGTGCAACCTACCAGCGGTTGGTGAACAAAATCTTCAAAGAGCAAATCGGCCGCAACATGGAGGTCTACGTGGATGACATGCTTGTAAAAAGCAAATCTTTCATGGACCACATCACCGACCTCGAGGAAACCTTCGACGCCCTCCGAAAATATAAAATAAAACTAAACCCGACTAAATGCGCTTTTGGAGTGACCTCGAGAAAGTTCCTGGGCTTCATGGTGTCGGGGCACGGGATTGAGGTCAATCCAGAAAAAATTCACGCCATCCAGGAGATGACCGCCCCAAGGTCGATAAAAGAGATTCAGTGCCTCACAGGGAGAGTAGCAACCCTGAATCGCTTTATCGCGAGGTCAGCCGAACGGTGCTTACCCTTTTTCCAAACACTCAAGCAACCGAAGAACTTCTGTTGGACCCCTGAGTGCCAACAAGCATTCGAAAAATTAAGGAGCTACCTCAGCTCACCCCCACTGTTGGCAAAGCCAGAGCCTGGAGAGGAACTATTTTTATACCTAGCGGTCTCTCCCATGGCCCTTGTGGCAGTCCTTGTCAAAGAAGAAGCAAAAGTCCAACGGTCGATCTACTACGTCAGTCACACGTTGAGAGACGTCGAGACCAGGTATACCAAATTAGAAAAACTGACTTACGCCTTGTTGATTGCAGCCCGGAGGCTCTGACCCTACTTTCAAGGGCACACCGTAACGCTGCTCACCGACCAACCAATCAAGGCGGTTCTGCACCGGGCGGATGCCTCTGGAAGGATGGCCAAATGGGCGATCGAGCTCACAGAATTCGACATCCGCTATCGACCCAGGCCAACAGTGAAAGCCCAGATATTGGCAGATTTTGTAGTGGAGTGTACTATCCCTGAGGAAGCCGAACCTGAACAAGGCAAACTTGTCGGCCTGAAGCCCCCACCGAGCTCCCCCAAAGAAGAGGCAGATCCCTCTGACTGCTCTTGGGCCCTCTGCGTGGATGGGTCTTCCAACATGTCAGGCACAGGTGCGGGCCTGGTCTTGACCTGTCCGGAGGGAATCATCATGGAGTATGCTCTGCGCTTCGAGTTCCCCGCAATGAACAATGGAGCAGAATATGAAGCTCTGATCGCAGGATTGAGGATCGCCAAGGAGCTGGGAATCGATCGGCTTCGGGTCCACAGCGACTCTCAACTAGTAGTGGGATAAGTCAATGAAACTACGAAGCACGGGAGGACAGCATGGCTAAGTATCTCGAAAAGGTGAAGGAGCTCATCTCCGCCTTCAGCAGCTTAGACATCAGGCAGGTTTCGAGGTTGAAAAATACCAGGGCCGACCTTCTCTCTAAGCTGGCAACGCTGGCCCCGATCGAATTACCCAAAGGTGTTCTTTTTGAAGTGCTCAAGTGCCCAAGTATGGAGGAATCACGGCCCGTGATGGAAATTGACCACGAGCCCAGCTGGATCGACCCACTGATAACCTATCTCAGAGACGGGGTTCTCCTCCAAGACACAAAAGAGGCTCAAAAGCTCAGAAATCAAGCCTCTCGATACATCCTTTATGAGGGCAAGTTGTACAAGAGATCATACTCTTTTCTCCTTTTGAAATACCTTCGACCTTCGGAAGTTGACTACGCCTTGTGGGAAGTGCATGAAGGAATTTGCGAAAGCCATCTGGGGGCTAGATCTTTATCTCATAAGTTGCTCCGCCAAGGATATTACTGGCCGACAATGCATTATGATTCGATTGAATATGTCAGAAAGTGTGATCGATGCCAGAGATATGCCAATATCCAGAGACAGCCCGCCATCGAGCTTACACCTTTGAGTGCCCCGTGGCCTTTTGCGCAATGGGGGATGGACATCCTTGGACCCTTTCTCATGGCGTAGGGACAGAGGAAGTTTCTCCCGGTAGCAATTGAATACTTCACCAAGTGGGTCGAAGCCGAACCACTGGCGAAAATTACAGAAGCCAAAGTGCAAGATTTTGTCTGGAAGTCAATCATTTGCAGGTTCGGTCTGTCGAGAATCCTAATCACTGATAATGGGCGGCAATTCACGGGAGCAAGATTCGTCGAATTCTATGAAGATCTAAACATCTCCCACAACTTCACATCAGTAGCCCATCCTCAGGCGAACGGCGAAGCTGAGGTGACTAACAGAACCCTTCTGCAGGGGATCAAGACAAGGCTTGAAAAGGCGAAGAAAACTTGGGTGGACGAACTTTATCATGTGCTGTGGGCATATCGAACTTTCCAAAGACTGCCCACGGGAGAGACCCCCTTTGCTTTAGCCTTCGGAACGGAGGCCATCATCCCAATTGAGCTTAAACTCCCGTCGGCACGAGTCATGGCATTCGACGAACATCAAAATTCGCAAGGTCTTAAAGCCAACCTCGACCTACTGGAAGAAAGGCGGGAGGTAGCTCAAGTCCGAATGGCGGCCTACAGACAGAAGGTCGCTCGCTATTACAACTCCCGGGTCAAGAACAAAGTCTTTAGAGCAGGAGATCTAGTGCTTCGACGAGCCACTGTCTCGCAACCTCAGGATCGAGGGAAGCTCACCCCAAACTAGGAAGGCCCATATGAGGTCAAGGAAGTAGTCTGGCCCAGAACTTATTATCTTAAGGAGCTCGGAGGAGCAGACCTCCCGCGACCATGGAGCTCGAAAAACTTATGAATGTACTACCAATAACTTTATTTCAATTAAAGGTTGTATGTCTACATGTCTCCCCTCTTTTGCACTATCTTACATCGATAGGGCAGTCCAAACAAACTGTATCGGAAACAAGAGGGGAACTTTATCTCGGCAAAGTCGAAGGCCCGATTCTCTTTAGACCGGATGGGGGGAGAGGCCCTGCAACGCCCATATGCACCCCCACAGCCCTGTTAGGGATAGGAGGAGAACCTCACCCTAACTTGAGCAAAGTCGAAGGCCCGGTTCTCTTTAGACCGGATGGGGGGAGAGGCCCTGCAACACCCATATGCGCCCCCACAGCCCTGTTAGGGACAGGAGGAGAACCTCGCCCTAACTTGAGCAAAGTCTAAGGCCCAGTTCTCTTTAGACCGGATGGGGGAGAGGCCCTACAACGCCCATATGCGCCCCCACAGCCCTGTTAGGGATAGGAGGAGAACCTCGCCCTAACTTGAGCAAAGTCGAAGGCTTGGTTCTCTTTAGACCGGATGGGAGGAGAGGCCCTGCAACGTCCATATGCACCCCCACAGCCCTGTTAGGGACAGGAGGAGAACCTTGCCCTAACTCGAGCAAAGTCGAAGGCCCGATTCTCTTTAGAATGGAAGGAAGGAAGGGCCCAGCGATGCCCATATGTACGCCTACGGCCGTGTTAGAGACAAGAGGAGGACCTTGTCCTAACCAGAGCTAAAACCTGTTACGACAGAAATAGGGAAAGAACCTCGTCCCGGCATCAATTAAAGTCTGATCGTTCAAGACCAGAAGAGAAAAAGGAGGGACCTTTCCCAGTGGCCCCTTCGCAATAAGACCCCATCCGGACTCCTACGGGAGCCGGACTTCATCCCCGGCTTCGATCGTCGGTAAACTCCATCTGGACTCCCACGGGGGTCGGACTCTATCTCCAACCTCAACTACGGGAAGGCTTTGCCCGGACTCCTACGGGAGCCGAGCTCCGCCCGCGACTTCACTTACGGGTAAGCTCCGTTCGGACTCCCACGGGATCCGGACTTCATCTCTGATCTTGATTGCAGGTGGACTTCGATCGGACTCCTATGAGAGCCAGATCTCACCCACGACTTCGCTTACGGGAGTCGGACTCCCGCAGCCCCTCCAAGAGTGGAGGAAAAATTCCAAACGAAAAAAAAAGGGAGGAGGGGCTAAAAGGGAAGGCGACGGACCATGTCAGTGATGAATGGAAGACAAACAGTATTGAAGATGCAGAGAACCCCGTCTCAGCAAGGATTGGGGTTCTTATCAAGGACCCCAGCTCTCAAGAAAGTTCTCAGCACGAGCCTGAGATGAGACTTCCTCAGGGTGATGAAAGATCAGACCTCCGAGCCCGAGCCCTGATGGGGGGCACCAGACCCGAGCGGCCCCAGACAAATCTGCGGCCATGGGCGAAAAGGATGGGTCGATACGATGGTAATCGGGTACCTTCGAATGACGTGAAGGCCGAAAAGAAACTCGGCAAGCGATAATTCAACATGTGAGTATAAGAGGTAGCAGAAATTTCCCTTCTCATATTATTCATCCAATATACATTACAGAGCCATTGGTTGAAGGAGAAGGACAACTGAAAGGTGAGCCGACGTGACCACTACCAGCAACCTACGGACGACGTTAAAAAAAAAAAAAAAAAAAGGAAAAAGAGTGAAAGAAGAAGAGAAGTAAAGAGAAGGGAATGCAACAACAGCAATAGTAAAGAAAGGAAGTTCGGCAGGCAATAATTCGACGCAAAGCACAAACGAAGTAACAAAATCTCCTTCTCATTTCTCGATATATGTTATAAGACCCGGAGGGCCAGAAAAGGAAAACATTGTTACAAGACTCGAAAGAGATACACCGGAGGCCACTTCGAGTTGTAAACTTCTCTTCCCAGTTCTGTCCTTCCCACCAGCATTTTTCAGTATGTGTGACAAGCCTCTCGGCTCTCGCCCCTCGCCTCGTTTCGCTCCACCTCCAAAATCTCAACCCTAAGGGGAAAAGGATGGGATAGATTTCAGGGGGCAGCAAGGGCAACAACAGCGGCGACGATGACCTGTTTCAAGAAGAACCGGAGTTACCTCGGAGGCAGCGATGGCGCTGGAGATATGCGCCACCACCGTGTGCTCCGCGACTACCTCCGCCCTAGGTGTTCCAGCAAGGTCGGCATGCGCTACTTCCACCATCCCCGCAACAAGTTCTGCTGCCCCACCATCGATGCCGACCGCTTCTGGTCCCTCGGCCCCGACGCCATCAAGGATCCTGCCACGGCTTGTGACAAAAGCTCTGCCCCCTTTACCGATGTCGCCCCATCCGACTACTCTGAAGTTCTCAGGCGGAATACCTCCACCGGTTGTCCCCGTTATTAAACCCCTGTTGTTGAAGGAATTCTCTCTTGAGCCCCATTTAAGGCGGCAGGAACCCTCAGCGGCAGTCTGACAACCAGAGAACTCACGGACTGCTGTTCTCTCCCTTGCACTCTTCTTAGTCCGTGGCATCGCCTTAAAATTGGCCTCCGGGGCGGAGGCCTCGGCAGGGGAATCCCTTGGAGAGACTCTGGGGACTGGAAACGACAGAGAGCCGGCGAAAATGGCAAAGACCGGCATGAAGGACGCTCGGAGTCGGAGGGGGCACCGATGGAGTGGCTGAGTGGTTAAGCCCTCAGGCGAAAGAAAGATATCGTGAAGCCCCTGAAGGAAAGGTGGGGGCTTAAATAGGCAACGGAGCCTGGTGCAGTTATGGTGGTAGGTGTCCCTGGGCCAACCGATGCCCACCACGTGTCCCGCATGTCCCGCTCGCCGTGACCCAGGGTTGACCATTCGTGGACTTTCATGGCGTGACGCTTAGGATCACATCCCGGTGGGAGTTCCGAAAAGGCTTTTCAGGTCACCCTAATCGAAAAAAGGCTCCAGCATGCGCGTATTAAATGCCAAGATTTTCGAGGGCAGTCGTGTGCAGAATTCAAGGGAGCAACTTCGGCTGTGACAATCTTTCTGTACTTCCTTCATTCGAAATTCGAACTCGAAAGTAGGAGGACTGGTGTTGGGTATAAAATACCCTAAGTCGAAGTTCACGGTGGGATTGATCCTCCCAAGACTCATCCGGCTTTTGACTACAGATGGTACCTCTTCGGACTTCTCCAACAACCGGATTTCCACGGTGTTGACTGAACTCCCCCGACGGACGAACTCCCATTGCACCACCCCAAACTCCTTCAACATGAGTTCCCCCAGTCGTCTATCAAGCCGGCCCAAGCACTCACTAAGCTCTGCCGCCAGCCGACATCCCACGACCATCAGCTGCTCCCCAAATCCCTTCCAGACTTCTTCCAGCCAGGTTCAACTCCAACCCGAACTGCCTCGAACCTCGCCAACAGTCGAACTTCACCTACCAGACTTCATCCGGACTCCTACGGGAGCCAGATCTCGTCTCCGACTTCGATTGCGGGAAGGCTCCACCCGGACTCCTACGGGAGCCGGATCTCGTCTCCAACTCCAGCTACAGGAAGACTTCAACCGGACTCCTACGGGAGCCGGATCTCGCCTCCGACTCCGGCCACGGGGAAACTCAGTCCAGACTCCTACGGGAGCCAGACTTCATCCCCGACTTTGACTACTGGTAAATTTCGTCCAGACTCCTAAGGGAGCCGGACTTCATCCCTGACTTTAATTGCAGGTAGGCTTCGCCCGGACTCCTACGGGAGCCGAATCTCATCTCCAACTCCAGCTACAGGCAGATTTCGTTCGGACTCCTACGAGAGTCGGACTTCGTCCCCAACCTCAATGGCTGGAAGGCTTCGCCCGGACTCCCACGGGAGTCGGGCTTCATCCTCAACCTCGACTGCTGGTAAGCTTCGTCCGGACTCCTAAGGGAGCCGGACTTCATCCCTGACTTTAATTGCAAGTAGGCTTCGTCCAGACTCCTACGGGAGCCAGATCTCGTCTCTAACTCCAGCTACAGGCAGATTCCGTCCAGACTCCTACGAGAGTCGGACTTCGTCCCCAACCTCAATGGCTGGAAGGCTTCGCCCGGACTCCCACGAGAGCCGGGCTTCATCCTCAACCTCGACTGCTGGTAAGCTTCGTCCGGACTCCTAAGGGAGCCAGACTTCACCCCTGACTTAATTGCAGGTAGACTTCGCCTGGACTCCTACGGGAGCTGGACCTCGTCTCCGACTCCGGCCACAGGAAGACTTCATTCAGACTCCCACGGAAGCCGGACTTCGCCCCCGATGCCAATTGCAGGTGGACTCCGCCCGGATTCCCACGGGAGCCGAGCTTCATCCCCAACTCCGATTGAAAGAAGACTTCATCCAGACTCCTACGGGAGCCGGACTCCGAGCTCCTCTCAGATGGGTGGCCAGCCACCTCTCTCCGCCAGACACTCCAGTCGAACTTTGGCCGACAGGCCTGGGCCCACTGGTGGGCCGCAGCAACGATCATGATACTGCTCCACCTCCTGCGATGGATTCCGTGCGGCTCCATCACTCCCTGGCAGATCACTATAATGATCACGATTCTGCTCCACTCCCTGCGATGGATACCGCACGATTCCTCCCACCTCCTGGCAAGTTGCGACAATGGGCGCCGTTCCACTACCCGCAACAGACTCCACGTGTCACATTTCGACGGTGGCCACGATCCCACTCCACTACTCTTTGCAACAAACTCTGCCTAACTCCGGACAGTCCACTGCCAGACAGTTACAGATGTCACTATCAGTCTACTACCCCCTTCTTGCCTATAAAAGGGGACCCCAGATACGTTATTCTACAAGCTCTCTTTTCTATCCCAAAACTCTGCTAAAATTTTCGTTCGAGCACTCCATTCTTGTTGAGGCAGAGAACTGACTTGAGCATCGAAGGATCTTGCCGGAGCAACTCCACCTCTAGTTTAGACTTCCTTTGCAGGTCCCGACGGCGACCGTGACTCCCTCGACTCCAGCTTCTCCGGCGCGAGCGGATTTTTGCACTAACAGATACCATATTGCAATTCATAATATTTTACATCATGGATATGAGTTATGTTGCATGCACATTATTAAAAGTAACTCAATTTGAAAGTCATTCATTGAAAGTCAAAGAGTATATATATATAATCAAAAAGTGACTGATACCACATAGTTGTTCCAATACATATACCAAAATACAAAAGTCAAGCAGTCAACATTATTACATGGCCCAAAAGATAGATCCTAGACTAGAACTAAAGAGAAGACTAACTACTCAGAATCTAGTAGAGATCATGACTGGATGGATCAGAGTCAGATGAATCAGAGATAGGGTGAGGAAAAGAAGGATCATGACCAAGGGCTCGACCTCGACCCCGTCTGCCTCTGCCACGAGTGGAGGTGTCGGCATGAGTGGACGGGTGAGAAGATCCTGAAGGCTGAGAAGTAAAAGACTGAGCTACAAGAGAGAGTCTGATGGTGTCTAGAAGGTTTAAGGCTCTCGAAACAGACTGTAGCAGTGCAGTGAACTGGGTGGAAGCATGCTCACTAGAGCCTCTGATCTCTCTCCTCAGGAAATCAAATCCACTCTCCAAGACTCCTCTAAGTCTGGCTGCCTCTGTAGATAGGTCTGAGACCTCAGTGATGCACTCCTATGGCTATGGATGTGCCAGAGCTAACACTTGCGAACTGACTGATCTGAACTGGCTGTGGATGCACCCTGCAAGTCAAGTACTCTCCCAGTCAGTCTCAATATATAACCCTCAAGCTGCTGAATGCGAACTAACTAATCTGAAATCATCTGGAAGATAGTGGAGATGTGAGGGATCAAAGTCTGATCAGATACATCATGTGATGTGGATCCCTGTGCAAAAGCTGAAGTGCCCAACTATCGAGAAAGTAAGGAAGCCACACGCTGAGAGATCATCTCTATCTGGTCATCAGCCAATCTGATCTCTGAGGGATGTGCTTTGCTGTCTGGCTGCTGGACTAGAGTGTGCCTCCTAGTAGACTCTGATGGGCCAGCCTCGGGATCTGAAATGAATTGAATGTCTGGAGATGCTACCCTGAGATCATGGAGGGGTGAAGATGGTCCTTCTTCCTCAGCTCTATCCTCAGCTCTCTCTTCTACACCTTTAGTCCAACCACCATCAGTCTTAGTAAATCCCATGCGGTGCAAAGTATGTTGGTTGATGGTGTCAGAGTGAGAAAGTCTAGCTACTGCCTCCCCCTTAAAACTAACTCCAAACCTCCTGAATACCAAAGTGAGGGCCATACCGAAAGGCAGATATGCCTTGGATCTATTCAGTGTTTCTCTCATAGCCTCAATCATTAATGCTGGGAGGTTCAAGGGGGTTTGGGTAATCACATGAAACATAATGCAGATGTCTTGGCTTGAGAGGAGGTCATGTCTACCATTTCTAGGGAACAAAAGCTTTGTCACCATTTGATGTAGTATCCTCATCTCAATGGAAAGGATCTTGGCTTCTAGTTTGTTTAGGCTTCCTGAGAAGGTTCTTCCTAGAATCACATTAATTCCTTCTTCTTTGACTGGGAGTTCCATGTTTGACTATCCCTCACAGGGTAAATGAAGAATTTCTCCCAAAAGTATAGGATCTAGACAGATTTCTATACCCTTAACAGTGGATGTTACTGTTCCATTGCCATAGCTCAAGTTCAGATAAAATTTCCTAACCAAATCCACATAGGTAATTTCTTTAAGTGAGCAGTAAAATCCCCAACCTTGATCTTTGATTTTTGAACCGATAGAGAACCCCTCTTTTTCAAAAAATCTGAAATCTATATTTTTTTCGGGTTCTACCTTTCTATCAGATAAGGGAATCTTACTGGGGCTTAATGGAGACTGAGAAGAAGCTGGAGCAGATGTCAGAGTAGGAATTGAAGCTGATGAGGTCTGGATTGCCTGTCTCTTCCTGCTCACACCTTCTTCCAACTCGCGGACCGACTTTCTTCTTTATGGGGCTTCATTTTAGGAGCCATTTCCACCACTAAAGCAAGCAAGGGTCTTAGGAGGTCAAATGTGTGAAGAGATAGAGGAATTTTAGGGGACGGATAGAGATTTTTGGAGGAGTGATACCCCGATTTGGAAGAGACGGGTGGAAGCTAGGGCACGCTCCAACCGCTCCAAATAAGGGATGAGATGGGGAAGAACTCGATTCCTAAGGATCGATTTGAGGTGTAAGGGGTGATGGGAGAAGAGTCTTGGGAAAGGACTTGGGTTTGGAGAAGAAGAGAAGGGGACCTATGGCTTGGAGGGAGGAAGAAGACAGTGGAATGGGTCGGCTCGAAGGATGGGTTTTCAACAGAAAGAAGGAGCTCGTGATATTTTGGCCAAAAACTACAAGTTTGCCCTTGGGTCGACCCTAGGGGTCGACTCATGGCACATTGAAACTCAGAAAAATGATGAAACAAATTCCAAAAAATTTGAAACTTTAGGAGAAAGATATTTGCTCAATGATCAATTATGAGAATGATAATTTTGACCTTTTAAGCCCAAGAGAAATGGTGAGAATTAAGTTCAAGGAGTTTTTGACATTGATCCCTTGGGATTGGAGAGACATTTAAGCAGATGGATCAAGAATTCCTAGTTCTCTCCTAATTTCACAGAATCTATCTTCACTTAGAGCCTTTGTAAAGATGTCAGCTAATTATTTTTTAGTACAAATATAGTCAAGAATTATGTCTTTATTATGAACATGTTCTCTTATGAAATGATGCTTGATTTCAATATGTTTGGACCTAGAATGCTGAATTGGATTTTTAGTAAGATTTATAGCACTAGTGTTATCACATCTTATGGGAGTTTCATTAAGTTTGATACCAAAATCTTCGAGTTGTTGCTTAATCCACAAGATTTGAGCACAACAACTTCCGACTGCAATGTATTCGGCCTCGACCGTAGACAGTGCTACCGAATTTTGTTTCTTGCTAAACCAGGAGATTAGGTTAACTCCAAAAAATTGGCAAGTTCTACTAGTACTTTTTCTATCTAATCTACATCCAGCAAAATTAGCATCAGAATATCCTATTAAATCAATTAATGAGTCCTTAGAGTACCATAATCCTAGAGTTTGAGTACCATTCAAATATCTAAGGATTCTTTTAATAGCATTCAAGTGAGATTCTTTAGGATTAGATTGAAATCGAGCACAAAGATAAATACTAAACATAATATCAGATCTGCTAGCAGTTAAATACAGTAGAGAGCCAATCATACCTTTATAAAATTTTAAGTCTACACTTTTACCTTCTTCATCCTTGTCAAGCTTACATGAAGGGCTCATGGGTGTGCCAATTGCTTTGGAGTTCTCCATTCCAAATCTTTTGAGTAATTCCTTTGTGTACTTGCTTTGGGTGATGGAGATTCCTTCCTTTGTTTGTTTGATTTGAAGTCTGAAGAAGAATGTAAGTTCTCCCATCATGCTCATCTCGAACTCTCTCTGCATGAGCTTTGCAAAATCTTGACAAAGAGATTCATTAGTAGATCCAAAGATAATGTCATCAACATATATTTGTATAACTAATATATCATCTTGATTTCTTTTAATGAAAATGGTTGTGTCTACATTACCTCTTGAAAAACCATTATTAAGTAAAAATTTACTTAGTCTTTCATACCAAGCCCTGGGTGCTTGTTTTAAACCATATAGAGCTTTATTTAATTTAAAAACATGATTAGGAAAAGCATGATTTTCAAAACCTAGGGGTTGTTCTACATAGACTTCTTCAGCAATATATCCATTCAAAAAGGCACTTTTTACATCCATTTGAAATAATTTAAATTTCATAAAGCAAGCATATATAAGAGAAGTCTAATTGCCTCTAATCTAGCAACAGGTGGAAAGGTCTCATCAAAATCAATTCCTTCTTCTTGATTATAATCTTTAGCAACCAATCTTGCTTTATTTCTTATTACATTTCCATGTTCATCTAATTTATTCCTAAAAATCCATTTTGTGCCAATTATTGAATAATTTTTAGGTCTTGATACTAAAATCCATACATTATTTCTTTCAAATTGATAAGTTCTTCTTGCATTGCATTAATCCAGTTATAATCTTTTTCAGCTTCTTCAATGGTTTTAGGTTCAAGATGAGAGACAAAAGCAAAATGATTGAATGCATGTTTAAGTGAAGAACGAGTTCTTACCCCATGCGTAGGATCACCAATAATTAGCTCCTTAGGGTGATTGTGAACATACCTCCATTCTTTGGGTAGGTCATTTGTACCTTGAGGTTGTTCTTGTTGTTCTTCACCTCCCTCATCCTGTTTGTCTTCATGTTCCTCATCATCTTGAATTGTTGAATCTTTCAGAGTGATCTCCTTCATTCCTTCTATAAGAGAATTTGTATCATCAATACCTTCATTCTTCCTTGAAGGAAGATCGTTAGTTTCATCAAAGACAACATGTATTGACTCCTCTACTACTAAGGTTCTTTTGTTAAAAACTCTAAAAGCTTTACTAGAGGAGTAACCAAGAAAAATCGCTTCATCAGATTTTGCATCAAATTTTCTAAATCTTTCTTTACCATTGTTTAACACAAAACATCGGCAACCAAAAATATGAAAATATGCAATATTAGGTTTTCTTTCTTTCCATAGCACATAAGGGGTTTTCTTTAAAATTTATCTAATTAAAGTATGATTTAATATGTAACATGCTGTGTTAATAGCTTCCGCCCAAAAGTATCTTGGAAAGTTGCTTTCACATAGCATGGTACGGGCTATTTCTTCTAGGATTCTATTTTTCTTTTCTACTACACTATTTTGTTGGGGTGTCCTAGGTACAGAAAAATTATGGCCTATTCCTTTTTCATCACAAAATTTTTCAAAGTCTTAATTTTCAAATTCGGTTCCATGATCACTTCGAATATTTTGAATTGAAAATCCTTTCTCATTTGTGACTTTTCGATAAAATTTAGAGAAAACTTGAAAAGTTTCATCTTTGTGTACTAAGAAGAAAACCCATGTAAAATGAGAGAAATCATTAATAATTACAAAACCATATCATTTTCCTCCTAGACTAGTAGTTCTAGTAGGTCCAAATAAATCCATGTGCAATAGCTCTAAAGGTCTTGAAGTTGAAATAATATTTTTTGACTTAAATGAAACTCTTGTTTGTTTACCTAGTTGGCATGCATCACAGATTCTATCCTTTTCAAAATTTAATTTTGGCAAACCAAGAACCAATTCCTTCTTAATGAGTTTTGAAAGTGAATGCATGCTAATATGTGCAAGCCTACGATGCCAAAGCCAACTAGTCTCATTAATCTTGGCATTGAAGGATACTAGGCATTGCATGTTTATCTTGGATAGATCATTCAAATCTACCATATAAACATTACCATGTCTATGTCCAATAAATTTAATGCCTTCATTAATAGGACTAGTTACAATGCAAACAGAAGATTCAAAAATAACGTTATATCCTTTATCACAAAATTGACTAATGCTTAGTAAATTATGCTTTAAACCATCTACTAACAAAATATTTTTAATGTACTTGGAGGGAGTGATACCAATGTTACCTATATCGATGATCTTTCCTTTACCATTATCTCCAAAGGTGACCATCCCTCCATTCTTAGCATCAAGTGTGATGAATTGGGATTCATCACCAGTCATGTGTCTCGAGCATCCGCTATCAAGATACCATTTTCTGTTTTCTCCTTGGGATGCTAGACACACCTGCAGGCAAAAGTCAAGTTTTTGCTTTAGGTACCCAAGCTTTCTTGGATCCTTTTTGGTTAGTCATAATGGTTCCTTTTGGAACCCATATTTTCTTTACATTTGAGTTTACAGATTTGTTAGAGAAGCAAGTGTATGACTTGTGTCCTACTCTACCATATTTGAAGCAAGTAATATTAGAAAACTTATTACTTAAAGAGTTTACATAGATATTTTTCAGATACTTTTGTTTCTTCAAGGGGTTATAGCCAAGTCCAGTCTTATCATACACGGTCTTTTGATTTTCAAGAATCATATTAAGTTTATTAGAACTCAAGGTGAATTTTTTAACTATTGATTTTAGCTTGGGATTTCATTCTTTAAATTTTGATTTTCTTGAACCAGGGTAGATTTTTCAATTGAAATGCTCTCATTTTATTTCAGTAAAGATTGATTTTTTAATTTTAGATCTTTGTTCTTTATCCCTAGTTTCTTTAGTTCATCAATTAAATCATAAAAAGCTTCATGCAGTTCTTCAAATGTAAAGTCACTAGAAGTTTCAGAATTTACCTCATTTTCATGTGCCATAAGGCACAAGTTGGCTTGTTCAGTTGAGTCTTCCTCTTCGGAGCTTGAGTCATCACTCCCACTCTAAGTGGCCATCATGGCCTTCTTCTTGTACTTCTTGGGACCCTTCTTCAGTTATGGGCATTCGGACTTGAAGTGTCCTGATTTCTTGCATTCATAGCAGATAAGGGGTTGGTCTTTATCCTTTTCTTTGCTCAGTTCCTCTTTTATGAGTGGCCTCTTCTTCATTCCTTGTTTCCTTTTCCTCAAAAACTTTCTGAACCTTCTGGTAATGAGTGCCATCTCTTCATCCTGCTCTTCATTTTTGGTGTCATCAGTTTCTTCATCTGGTTGAGCTGTGGATTTGAGGGTGATTGTTCTCTTCTTTTTGACTTCTTCCTCTTGATGTTATTTCATGCTTAGCTCATGTGTCATCAATGATCCAAGAAGCTCTTCCAAAGGTAGGATGTTCAGATTTTTAGCTTCTTGGATGGCGATCACTTTGGCTTCCCAAGTTCTTGGTAAGAACCTGAGAATCTTTCTTACAAGCTCACTGTTAGAATAGGACTTACCAAGACTCTTTAAACCATTTATAATATCAGTAAAATGAGTAAATATTTCAGTTATAGACTCATCATGCTCCATTTTAAACAGTTCATATCTATGCACAAGCATGTTAATTTTGGACTCCTTTACTTGATTGGTTCCTTCATGGGTTACTTCTAATCTATCTCATATTTCTTTAGCAGACAAGCAAGTTGAAATGCGATTAAATTCATTAGCATCAAGAGCACAATATAGAACATTCATAGCTTTAGCATTTAGTTGGGCCATTTTCTTATCAACCTCATCCCACTCTTTTTCGGGTTTGGCTGATTCCACACCATCAATAATTTTAGTGGGTGTGTGAGGGCCATTTACTATGATACTCCACATATCATAATCAAGTGCTTGTATAAAGATTTTCATTCGAGCTTTCCAATAGGTATAGTTGGACCCATTGAAAAGTGGAGGTCGGTTAGTGGACTGCCCCTCGGCTAGAGAAGTGCCAACTTGAGTTGCCATAGATCTTTAGCTCTTTGATTGGTTAGATCAAAGTAGGGCTAGAGCACCAGGCTCTGATACCACTTATTGCCCAGCTATGCAACCCAAGAGGGGGGGTGAATTGGGTTTCTAAAAATTTTAACCTTAACTTATATCTTATGAAAATTGTTTAACAATAGCTAAATAAATAAGGAGACAATCAATAGCACAGAAAATACAAAAGAAGCTCCTTTTAATGAGCGAATGAGGCTTTAAATACACTTCACTCAAAGAGAAGAAGGCTCTTTTCGATTTTTTCAAAGTGGTTGGAGACTTGAATGAGCACTTGAGGAGTTGGTGAGCTTGAATTAAAAGCTTCTTGAATACTTTGAGTGAGCTCTTGCTTAGGGCTAAAAAGTATGTTTGAAATCCTCTTTTCAAAAATCTCTCTTCTTTTTGATTCCCACCTTTTTGTCCCTTTTATAGCTTTTAGGAATAGTGGAGAGCAATCTGGGCTGAAATAGAGCCGTTAGTCCATATTAAATGAGCATTAAATGCACTTAAAATGGGTTAAAAACTAGCCGTTGCGGAACTTTTCCGTCATAGGGGTCGACTCATGGGTCGACTCATGCTCATGGATCAACTCATGGGGTCGACTTCTGTGGAAAATAGCAAAAAATAAAGGTTCTGTAATTTTGGCCTAAAAATAGCAGAGGTCGACCCTTGGGGTCGACTCACAGACTGTGCCAGCCAGAAAATCTGCGTGCCAATCAGCCCTTTGTGCCATGAGTCGACTCATGGGGTCGACTCAAATTTTCAAATATGGATATATTTCAAAATACATGTCCAAAAACTATACAATTTTCATCAATGGATCACAAATCTTTTGTTCTAGCACTTGATGCTTTCAAATCAGAGTTTGGTAAAATTATAATTTTGCCCCTGAAATGCAATAAGTTTTTTTCAAGCGAAAATTATTAGTACCCCTTCAAATGCTTTGTAATCATCAAAATCAATCCAAGGAGCAACAATATGATATGGAATAGAAAGAGATTCGTGTATAGAAGGACTCCTCCTTTATCAAAAAAAATTTGAACACCAAAATATGACATGTGGATAGGGAGAATGCGTGGAATTAAAGAGTCCATGACAAGGTGGACTCTTCCACATTCAACGCACAAAATAAATGACTTTCATTTATTTTGTGGCATTCAAACTCTTTGTTAGGGAAGGACTCTTCCTTCTTTTCTGCACCCATAATCCCAAGAGCCATCTCATGACACGGTGAATTAATAAACATATGGAGAATAAAAGGAAGAATGAAGAGTTTTAAAAGAATTGGACTCTTCCAATTCAATCGCCAAATAATGGGGCATCCCACATTAAATTTGGCATGGAGTTCCTTTCAAGAGAAGGACTCCATAACCTCTTGCATGTCTCACATCCCAAGGCACCATCAGATGGGGCATAAATTTAAGGAACGAGTGGAACATGCAAGAATTTTAAGATAAGGAGACGGACTCCTCTCCTTAAATTCCAAAATAAATGTGACGCCTCCAATATTCTTTGGCATGTGGTTTTTGGCATGGAGGAGGTTGGTTCCATGTGGAACACTTCCACAAAATCAGATAAAACCATCTAATAAATTAAATGATTCAAACCCAATCACATTGGGTCAAGGCAACAAGACTAGGTTAGCATAAACACCTTTGCACGGAATCTAATTGAGAACTTGGGTTAATTCATGTACTAGTAATTCAATTAACCCATTAAATTTATAATAAATTTAAATTAATGAGACTAAGATCAAATTTTTATCGTGTATGACCATTGGGTTCCAAATCTAGCCAGTAGTGGATCTAAACTTTTGACTAAATCCTAATCCGATTGGATTAGGTCAGCTCGAGAGTCCCAATCAACTTGGACTCTTCCTAATTGATTTTAGAATTAAACACTTTTAATTCTGTTGAGTTTACAAGTCAAGATTGATGTCTAGCAACATGTCATGACTACCTGAAAGATTTAAAATTTGATAAAAATATCAAAATTATCCTTCTGTGATGAGTTACTGTGCAATTCAATCCTTCGATCACACAACATCCCGAAAACACTATGGGTATAGAAATATGTCAAATCCAAATACCTAACCATATATATCTTGATCTGATGATGATGACTTGATTGATGAACCAGTAGAAATATTTTTACTATTCATCCCTGCTCTGGTTAGAGACTCTCAGAGTCACCATCCTATGAGATCACATAGGATGTTCTCTCTCCCTATAAGGAGTGACCAATTCCTTGTTGACCACTCACAACCTCCATGCATATTTTGCCATACCCAGAATATCCCACACATATTTCAAAGTGGTGTGCTAGGGAACAAACCAAAGTAAGTGTCCATGCACATAAGGTACCATGATGATCTCAGATTAAAGGATCATATGCACCACTCCCACTGAAGAACCATCTATCGACAAGCTGTAAGGCTCCATCAGATGTTCTTTTGTAGGTCTGTTCTATGAACTCATTCTCTAATGAGTACCTACATCTTTGTATTAGTGTCATCACATAAGTGATTGTGAGATTAACCATCATCTCCATCGAGCATACATAGGATGTACCAATCTTATCGGAGTCATCGATCTCTTACTCGATGATCCAATGACAGAGAATATTTTAGATTGGGGCTATCAAGATTTTAGATCTCACTGGCATGATCTCATCACGGCCCTAAAATCATTGTCCTAATCTATAAAGTTTATCCTAATCATATAAAAATGATACAACAAATGATAAAATATAATACCTCATATAAATAAAATAACTAATATCATGCAAATAAGTAGAAAGATAATAAAAAAATATTCCATCGCATCCCCATGTGATTGATTTGTAGGGCACTATTCTTTTAGAAGGATCATGTCACCTTTTCTTAACCTTTTACTTTCTATCAGACCTTGCATTGAGGTACATATATGAGCACTCAAGCTAGAGTCTAATATCCAACTAGAAGTAGAAGAAACTGTCAGGTTAGATTCTATTACGAGCATACCTTCAAAAAGTTTATCACTCTTTTTGGTCTTTAGGCTCTCCAGGTATTTTGGACAGTTCCTCTTCCAGTGGCCTTCAGCATGACAGTGGAAATACTTTCCCCTTGTCTCAGCTGCCTTTGGACTATCCTTTTTTGGCTTGCTCTCTTTCTTCTGCTTCTTCGTAGATTTAACATTCTTCCTTCCAGTAGACTTTTTTTTAGAAGAAAAAGTCTGCTCCATAATGAGAACAGTGCCCTTTGAACTCTTCAAGGTACCCTCCGTAGTGACCAACATATTCACTAGTTTGGAAATAGTACAGTCAAGTTTGTTCATATAAAAATTCATAATGAATTGACTATATGAATTGATAAGAGATTGAAGGATCAGATCCATCTGTAATTTCTTTTACATTTCTAGTCCAAGTGTCATGCCCCCAACCCGAGATTGTGAATCGAGGGTCATGGCAACCGCCGCATACTCATAGAAAACTCTTCCCATAAGCATGCAAGGCATCTTATCATGCTATCCTAAAACAACAGTGGAATAATTAGTCAATAATTCAAATCCAAAACATAACGATCTAAATTTCTTCTTTAATATCTCAATAAATTCAACAATAATTTATAGACCTTACATCAAATTCAATAAGACTTTCAACCTAAATTAAAAATATAGAGATTCTGCTTCTGATCACTCTTCCATTTATATCTTGTATCATCTTAATTCCTCAATATCTGTAAAAATAGTAAAATAAGAGGTAATGAGCTAGACAGCCTAGTAAGCAATGATCACTTTCAACAGATTTCATCAGGCCTTAAAGTAAATAATCATTTATAGAAAATAAGCATATAGAGTTCATCAATTCAAAATCAATTTCTAATTATACAATATAGTTCATGCCAAATTTATTTCTTTTTCAAAATTTAAGTTTCTTTCGAGATTTCAATTTCTTTCATTCTTAAATTCTTTTCGTCAACCATGAGCTATGACCATATTTTTCCTGTGGCAGGATCATAACACTGCGTATCTTCTTGCGGTGAGCTGCGAATCATCTGGCAGCAAAGTCCTTCGAAATCGCTGGTCCCTCTGGTAGTTTGTCGCTGGTCTTTCTGACGATGTAAACCCTTAAGATAAATCAATTGCCAACGTATATGCCTTCTTTGGTGGGGTCCTATACTTAGTCAGGTTGTCAATTCATATTGTTCTTATATCAGAATTCTTCATAAATCATGTTTCATATTCTAATTTCGATAATAAAACATATAATCATGTAGTATCGAAATCAATCAATATAATGCATCATGAAATCAATATGTTCAATCATGTTTCATCATAACATTTTAAATAAGATATTTTCATAATAAAATACCATTCATCCAATTCATGCATCGTTTCACAAATCATGTCAGAAAAATATATTATAATTTATCGATAAATCTAAAAAAAAGTAAAATATTACTTACCTCAAACACATTCCAATAAATCTATATAATTCTATAAATTTTCTTTCAAAAATTCTGTTCGTAGATCATATCACGATATCCCATGATCAAACATCCACAATCCTATACAGAATCAATTTCAATAATTAGAAAGAATACGAATATCATATTTCAACGATTTAGATTGGGTCCGATCATCTAATTTCATCTAATCAAAATCTAATTAGGACCTAAACGATCTAAAGTTTGACTATCAGATCAAATCAGATTCGAAGTGATAGGACCGAGGTTTCTTCATTGATTTCATAAAATCAAGTAGAGAGAGATAATTAGAGGAGAAAGAATTCATGAGGTACAATTCGAATTGATCAGATGACATAATCCAACATTACGATTGGTCCAATATCTCGATTGGTGAAATCAACATGATTAAATCAAGTCATGGCAAGATCAAAATCATGGATGATCAAATCAAAAGATTCATGGTCTGATTAAGGTGGGTGCCAGTATGATATCTGACAACCATGGATCAGAGTTCTTCATTAGAATCAGATCAGGACTATTAAAAGAAATTTCTTCATTCACTAACCTTTTTAGAGAGAGAATCAATCAAGAGAGAGAATATTTTAGAGAGAAAATTCTAGAGAGAGAAAACTCATCTTAAATTCTTCAGACAATATGATTCAACAAATTCGATCGATCGAATCAAATCATGCTGAAATTATCATGTGAACAATTCAATAAAATCATGAGAAATAAAATCTAAAAATACCTGATCTGATCAAAGTGGATGTTGGTGTACCGTCCGACGATCACAGATCAAAAATCCATCACGAGGATCATTTAAATTCATCATTATTCTTTTCAATATTCTAGAAATCTTAGGAGAGAGAAATAATCTAGAGAGAGAAAGTAGAGAGATAAAGTCTAATTTTAGAGAGAGAAAATACTAGTTCAGACTGAAGGGAGAGAGGGAAGAGAAAGAAACTCTCTTTCTCATATTTTATTATTTATATCATTATTTATTAATTTATTAATTTTATTTTTCTTTCTTCTTTTCTTTCTTTCTTTCTTTTTTTTTTCTTTTTCTTCATGAAAGAGAGAGGAGAGAAAATCCTATTTATTATTATTATATTATTATTATTTTATTTTTTTCTTCTTTTTCTTCTTTTTTTTTCTTTTTCCTTTTTTTTCTTTTTCTTTTCTTTCTTCTTCTTCTCTTTCTTTTCTTTTCTCTTTTTCTTTTTTCTTTTTCTTTTCTTTTCCTTCTTCTTCTTCTTTTTCTTTTCTTCTTTCCGGGCTTGCTTTGACCGAAACAGGGGATCTTAAATCCCCTCATTAGAGTTCCGACCGGCGGTGCAGCTGACGTGGGGCGACCGTCGGTAGGAGGGGGGTGGCCCAACGATAAGAGGAGGGCCAAATCGATGGTCGGTGATGACCACCGACGTTGGTAATCAAAGAAAAAATGGGCAAAAATAGAGGTTCTTCCGCAACAAAATCTGACGACTTCGGTCGTCGGCGAGTGTGCACATCGGCATGGGAAGGAAAGGGGAGAAGAGAGGAAGGGGAGGAGGCTTACCTCCGACACCGACGAGGCTTTTTCGATGAGCAATTGGACGGCACAGGGATGGATCTTCATGGTGGTTTTCCGACGATTACCGCCGATTGGATCTCGGGTCTTTGGTGGAAGGGAGAGAGGAGGGATCTCCTCCTTAAATAGAGCTGGAGGGGGCTCTTTTCCGACTCTAATTGGGAGCCGATGAACAGAGGAAGAAGACTCCCTTCGGGAGTTCTTCTCCTCTATTTTTTTTTTTTTTGTTTGAGCTTTGGTGGGCTGAGATTCTTTACTTGAGCCGGGTCATCATATTCTTCCCCTCTAAAAAAAATTTCATCCTCAAAATTTTTCTTGCTTGAGTCTTCATAGTTTCTTACTTGAATCTCATCCACAAATATTTCAATATTCTAATTCTTGATATAAAATTTATTCTTAAATTATTTTATAAGAAAAAAGTCAATACATCAAATATCGATCTGAAATGGAACCATTTATTTTTTTTTATCTATCAAGACCAACATCTCAAAGATTTTTAATATTTCAAGATTTTGAAATTATGATCTCATTTCTTATAAAAATCATGTTCAATTCCTCATGACTAGATCAAAATCAAATCTATCTCTTATGAATAGAAAAAAATCAATATCTTAATTCTTGAATAAAAAATTTATTTTTTATCATCATTTATTTATTTTTTAAAATATTATCCACTCTTAATTTCTACCTATCATAAGATAGGAAAAACATACTTATGTGAATCATATGATAACATCCCAATCAATCAAAATTCAAAAATATTTTCTTTTATTCATACTTTCAAAAGTTGAAGATTTATCATTTCAATCTCATTTCTAAACTTTTGATATTTTAATTCTCGATACAACTTCATCATTAAGTCATTTCATAAAGATCAATATCACCATTGTTGATTGAATCAATATCACTATTTCTAGTCATCGAAATTTTCTTACTCAAACTCTTAAACTCTTAAATATTCTAATTCTTGAAGCAAATCTTATCATTAAGTCATTCCATAATAAAAATCAATAACTCAAAAATTGATCTAAATCAAAACTATATTTTTCTTATAATCAAAATCAATGTCTCTATTCTAAGTAAGTATATCAATTTTTTTATCTAAACATTAACAACTCTTAATTAATCGATTTATTATCAAATTAAATTATAAATAACTCCAATCCATCTTTTGTAGAATAATCATCAACATCAATAGATAACCTCAATCTTGTCTATTCAGTCAGAGAAATAATAATGATCAAAAGAGTCCAAACTTCAAATTTTATTATACCCTGAAGATAAATATTTGAGTATAATAATCTAAGATCGAAATCATTATTCGATAAACAATCTCAAATTCTTCCTAATAAATAGAAAATTATAAAATTTAATTCTAGGATAGAGAAAATTTATCTTTAAATATTTTAAATCTAAAATCAAAAATCAAGGGTCCACTCATCCTAGAATTAGGATGCTAAATATTTTTTTTTTTTAGCATAGTAGGTGGAAGCACTACTTTTAAAAATCATATTTGGATATCTAAAATAATTCAAAATTTTAAAATATTATTCTTTCTAATATCAATAAATTTCTTGTATCAAACCATATCATCTATCATAATTCTTTAACTCAAAGGGTCAACATTCCTGACTTACTCAAAGTAATCCAGATTACCATGCTTTCGCTGTGCACTCTGATCTAACAATCAAAATTTTTTAGGTTCACCAAAAAAAAAATTGATCAAATTATTTCTTTATCTTATCAATAGAAAAGATCTAAATTTTAAATTTTAATTGAAGCCAAAGATTAACTTCTGATTCTCATTCATACTTCTACTGGTATACAATAATCTTGATTAACCCTTGAGTCCAATGTCATATTTAAACCATCATATAGATTTACTATAATCAATATGAATCAAATCTTAATTCTCATATCAATTCAATTCAATAATTTTCAAACCAAAAATTCTTATAAGTCAAATTAATGAAGAAATCCTTCAATGCTCTACCAAATTTGGACATAATCAGAATATATAAGAATTTTAAATCATTATTTTTTTTTTAAATTTCTATCATCAGGATCTTCAATATCTATCAAATATAATAATCATACAAGCTTCAAAAAAATCAAATCTTCATTTAATAGTAGATTCAATTAGGGACCTCATTAACAAAAGCAAAGGAACTCCATATCAATTTCTAAATCCAAAATTTCTAAATTATAAATTCATATGGATCCCTTAATCTGAAATAAATATAAATCAGATCTTTTATCTTAATATGAAGATATCAATTTTTTATTTACAATCTCTATAATAATATCAGAGAATCTCTTGATCTACTTAGATACGAAATCGTTAAATTGAAATTTCATACACATCATATAGTCTCCAAGAGACATAATAAGATCTATTATCTAGATCTAAGGATGATGATTAAAGATTCCAGTACGATAAATATTCTACAACCTCATAATCGATTTCATCAATAAGAAATAGGTTTCTTATAATATCTTCAAATATGCATTCATCCTAATATGCCACTTTATATATAATCCACATACCAAGTTCACTTTCGATAAATATTCCAATCAAGCATCATAAAAAAAAAATTCTTAGCCCATTCTGGAACAATATTTTATTATCAAATCTTGATCTTGCCAATAATAGTTAACTTCTCAACTAGAAGTAATATCATAGTATTATTCTCACATCGAATTGGAACTTACGATTCACTTGAATAACCAATGATCAAATTAATAACCATAATGCGCAACAAAATTTTATGTCAATTTTTTTGTGATTACTTTCGATCAAGATCTAACTAATCATATCATGATCTAGAGATTACCCATCATATTTCAAACTCCATATGTCATAATCTCTTGCGATCCTTTTATACATAATCTTAATATTTACTCAAAATTTATAAATATTTCTCCCACTACAATCATCAAAGATCTACACCATAATGTCTTTAGTGTCTATCCACTAACACTCCTTCTATACACATCTTAGTTCATCTACTAATGCTCTGATACCCTATTAATTGTCATGCCCCCGACCCGAGATTGTGAATCGAGGGTCATGGCAACTGCCGCATACTCATAGAAAACTCTTCCCATAAGCATACAAGGCATCTTATCATGCTATCCTAAAATAACAGTGGAATAATTAGTCAATAATTCAAATTCAAAACATAATGATCTAAATTTTTTCTTTAATATCTCAATAAATTCAACAATGATTCATAGACCTTACATCAAATTCAATAAGACTTTCAACCTAAATTAAAAATATGAAGATTCTGCTTCTGATCACTCTTCCATTTATATCTTGTATTATCTTAATTCCTCAACATCTATAAAAATAGTAAAATAAGAGGTAATGAGCTAGACAGCCCAGTAAGCAATGATCACTTTCAACAGATTTCATCAGGCATTAAAGTAAATAATCATTTATAGAAAATAAGCATATAGAGTTCATCAATTCAAAATTAATTTTCAATTATGCAATATAGTTCATGTCAAA